>NW_015440958.1:1025338-1028461 GCF_000150705.2 Paracoccidioides lutzii | reverse complement strand
ATATCTTCATTCTTTTTTGAACAAAGAGAATGAGAGTATCTACAGAGCTCTGAGAAGAAGATATTCAGTCTTTTTTAAATATACTATTCAAATAGTTCTGAAAAGTTATCAGCTCTATTTTAGAGAAATTATAGATAAACATGAATGAAAGTCTGATTTTTTCTTTAAGATTAATTAAATATTTTATATTAGATATACATGCACTGAACACACTCTCTTCAGAGAAAAAATGCACATACAATCATACATAGTCAGGTAGATTATTGATAAAAGTTATATTTACAAGTAAGCTGTCTTCTAAAAGTGTTAAAATTTCAGAAAAAAACTTAAAGATATGTACAGAGATCTAAAAACTCTTAGCATAAAGTCTGAAGATAAATGCAAAGTTTTCAGAGATTCTGATAAGGAATTTAAAAATTTATATAAGAATCTGAGAATTTTTGATATAAAGTTTGAAGATAAATGCAAAATCTCTAAAAATTTTAGTAAAAGATTCAGAGATCTATATAGAAATCTGAGAATTTTTAACATAAAATCTAAAAATTAATGTAAAATCTCCAAAGATTTTAATGAGAAATCTGAAAATTTATACTGAAATCAAAGGATTTTTAATATAAAATCTAAAGATAAATGCAGAATCTCTGAAGACTTTAGTAAAAGACTTAAAGATCTATATAAAGATATAAAAATTTTTGACATGAAGTTTGAAAATTAATAGAAAATCTCTAAAGATTTCAATAATAAATTTAAAGATCTATATAAAAATCTAAGAATTTCTGACATAAAGTTTGAAAATAAATGCAGAAATTTTAAAGATTTCAGCAGAAGACTTAGAGATCTATAAGATTAAAATAGATACTATTATAAGTATATAGTCTATAGTCAGAAGTATCAATGAGTAATTCATTAGCAATATCTATTATACTCAAAGCTATTTCTTGATTATTTAATTTTTGACAAAAATAGAATTCTTTATTCTTTCAATTAATAAGAGAATTGAGTTGTTTGAGGTAGAAAAATTCTAATATTATATCATAATCTAAAAGTTTAATAATATAAAAAAAGTAAAATTCTCTGACTATAGTTTTTTTATTATTCAAAACTTATATTTCTAGATTAATAATTTTAAATAAGTGTATTTGATAATTATTAAATCTCTTTATTTTATATGATGTGTACTCTGTTGATTATAATTTGTATAATTTGATTCAGAATTTATTAATAAAATTTATTTTAACTTTAGAATCTATAAAAGTAGAAATCAGTATATCTTCTGCAGATATTAAAATTTAGATAGAAAAAAAATAGAATAGACTAAATAATTACTAATTTTTAAATATATTAAAACTTGTCATTACAGCATGAATGACACTTCTTATTTATTTTTACCTCTTTAGAATTTAATTTGAAAGAAAATTTGTCTTCAGAGAACTTATTCTTTTAAATTTTATAATCTGCATTGAAATATATAAAGCTTTAATAAATATTATATAAGATATCAGAATATTTTTTATATTTTTAACTTTTCTTTTTGAATACTGTTAATATATCATTATATAAATCTTTTTTGTAAGTAATACTTTTTTATTATATAGTTATACTTGTTAGTATAATAATTTTTAAAATATTACTCTTCACAATGCTCAGTTTTATGATGAAAGTATTATAAAAGAGATCATATAGCTTAACTATATATTTCTCAAATTCTGCATAAAAAGAAAATATAATTTTGTCAAATAGATATATCTTTCATAGATAATCACTATATTTCTTAAGAAGATGACTTTTAATTAATTAAAGAATAAATATAAAGTTATGAATAGTTTGATCTTCAAATTATCTTAATATCTGATATTTCAACTTATAGTTTTGACTTGTCTTATTTGAGTCAATAATATTAATATGAATTTAGTTATAGAATTCATCTTATATAATTGATATCTTCGGTTTGATGTAGTATTATTATTATTTTTATTATAGTTTGATATTAAAATATATTACTACTTCAAGAATCTTATATTTATTATTATTTCTAAAGTAATATATTTGATAGATATAGAAGATAAGACTTGAGAAGATAAAGTCTTCTAGTTTCTTGAGACTTTTTATCTTAAACTCATTTAAAAGTTTTTAAATTGATGTGAGATAAGGCTTGAAATAAATGAGATTGATATTAATAGTATAATTTATTGACTTTACTTTGTATGATTTACTTCTAAAGATTTGAAGTTTTACATTAAAAGTGTTGATTTATTGTTGTAATTTAAAAAATTTTTTATATATCTTTTGATATTCTTATTTTTGTTGAATTATTTAAATCTCTTCATTAATTAATATATAAAATGCTTTAATATTACTTTTCAAAGTCAGATTTGATAATTATTTATAAAAAGTTTTTTCTATATATATTTCTTTATTAGATATTATATATAAGGTATCAGTTTGTAGATTATATTTCAGACTCATTATTATAGACTTAATAGGCAATTTCTTTTAGATTGATTAGAAATTATAAATACATTTAAAATAAATGAACTGAGTATTAAAAAAAAGTATAAGAAACTTTATAACTAAAATCATAATAGAGTAGATGTATAGATGCAGTGAGCACTACAAAGAAAAGAGAATAATGATGAATAAAATATATATGTAGAATTGAATAGTAGCTAATCACTGAATCTTTTGAAGAAATTTTAAAAATTCAGAGTATTTATATATATGAATAAGTAGTAGTAGATTTTATCTCTAATCTTTTATAAAGAATTAATAATATAGTGATCTGATTCTTCATAAAGTGCTGATTCTATTCTTCAGAAAGTGCTGATTTCAAAGAACTGATTTTTAAAAAGTGTTAATCTGTGCTGATTCTGAGTACTGAATCTTGAAATGATGCTAATTCTAGAAAATGCTGATTTTAAAGTGCTTTGATAAGCAGTGTAAAGATAACTAACTAGTTAAGTGCTTTAGTAAATAGTGTGATAAGCAGTGTGGGTAAGCAGTGTGAGATAAGCAGTGTTAGAGCAAAAAACTAGTGTAGAGAGTATTGACATTACATTTAGTTCTTTTCTTCAAAGTTCTCTGAACTTGTGAACATCTCAATGATATAAAGACTGAGAAAGCTCA
>NW_015440958.1:1001403-1025048 GCF_000150705.2 Paracoccidioides lutzii | reverse complement strand
TGGAAATAAGAGGACTACAAGCCTTGCTAACAAGACTATATATTCTTCAGCTGAGAAACCTGTTACTCATATTACTTTGAATTTTCTTCTATTTATTTTCTGAATCTCTCACTCTGGCTGCAATATTAGACTGTTCACTTAATTATTTTCTTAATCACACTAATTTCTATGCTTCAAAGAACTCAGTTACTTAATAGTTAATAGTCAATTTAATAATTAAGATCTGGTTGTTGAGATATTTAATAAATTTGTTGCATTGAGCAGTCATAGAAATCCGGCTCATTTAGTGGTGTGGCTTGTTTAGTGGTGATACGTTACCTCTTCTATTTGTAGGTCTGCTTTCTTAACTAGTCAAGCCCACCTGTTCAGCTTCCCATATAATCAATCCTACGTGACGTCGCTGTTGACACCCCGTCTCTGTCCCGTCTCGTCTCGTTACAAAATCATATAAAAGATGAGAGATTTACAACTCAAGAATAACAATTCCCACATCTATCTTGCAAATTTCCGAAATCTTAAGGCAAAGCTTGTATCTCTGAATGAGACCTTGGGCTGAGAGTGCTTATCATAATCTGTTTGTTTATATTGAAATTAAGGGATTGGCAACAGAAATTCATTGAATAAAGCGGGATGAATTCTACAGCAGGGGCCCTATTCAACCTTGATGAGTTGCTGGGTAACTAGAATGAAAGGAATGGATATGATTGATTAGAGTGATTTGGCACTGAGAAAGTGATATTCCATGTAACTTATAGAAAGAAGCGCGGTAGCTAGCCCCAGGCGTGCTGGAGCCTAGGCTTCCGATTACCTACGCGCTGGCGCCCTGCAACACAGCATATAGTAAAACCCCCCGTAGACAACAACTAACTAACTGCCAATACAACCACTCTGACGTCCAACATTTATTGTGATGGAGTGTGACATGAGATAATAATAAGCCTTTGGAGGTTTTATCCCCCGTTCACCGGAGTCTCTGCTTCTTTCGATTTCTTTTAATGCTTTATTACATACTATTCCTCGCCCACTGTTGGTTCCGGATACCAGGTTCGTAGCTCCCTTATGACTCCCAGTATTCCGCTGGTGTGAAGTAGTAGCACTTTCTACAGCGTATTTCCCTTCGCATTGCCCTACCATCTAAGATTGGAATTTACGGTGCCGAACATCTAGTAAGAGTTTTTTTTGGTGAGAGGAACCGTACGACGAAATTAACGGATGTCAACCAAACTCAGCCTCCTACCAACGATTCTAAGATAGGATTCCGTGTCTCTGGGCTACTTCGGGAAAGGAAACACATTCTCGATACCGGAGTCGATATAAAGAATGCACGTCATGGCTGGAACCGAGAACGAAGACCCGGTATTCCAGTTGATGATATTGCAAATGACCGAGAGAAGCTCGAAGAGAAAGCTAAGATTGAAATGCGACAAATCTGAATCACAACAGCTATCTTTTTTGATACATTCCAGTTCGGAGGAAGATGTGGTTTTAGACCCGAGTGGATAGATGTGAAAAAGTTTGAATCATCGCCTAGCGTGCGCGCTGTTTTGTTGCGAAAACGAAATCTTGCCGGAGGCGTCGCTAGAGTTGAGGGAAACCCACCAAAATATACCCTAACAGACAAAGTTAACCGGAACTGTTCTGGTCGCCGCAAATCACGGAGAGGCGACTGTTCTGTTAGGCTACCCCTCAGTCCGGTGTTTCCACCGTCGAAGCCAATGAGAGATGAGTGTTCTGGATAAGTTCAAAGCGATCATGACTAGTAGCTGCACCTTTGCCCTCCACCCAATCTTCGAATCCATTTTTTTTTAATCGATGGATGGTGTGTCGCGCCATACCAGGGGATTATCAATTGAATATAGTGCAACATTGGGCAGCTTGACTGGTAACCTTGCAGCGAGCCGAAGATACTTTTGAATTGCTCGGGGTTGGAAGATGTCGATTGATGTTTCTGCAGAAATCCGATAAGATGCATAATGTCTAAATCGATAACTGATTGAGGGAGTTGATCTGAAAGAAGAGATATCTGGAATCCTGGAATATCGTCCACGTCAATACCACACTGGAGGTTTGTCATTTTTATGAGTTTGGGCTATCTGATTGCGCTGCCGAGGAGTGTCTTTTTTCCTTTCGTGGACTTTCTGGTCATTATATTAATAAACATTCATTATGGTGCAAAGATATACATAATATACATACGAGAAAATGAGTCTAGAATAACGGCTCCCTTCATCGTGGACGCGCGGAATTGAATCCACGCGTTGACCACGACTGCCACGAACTTATTTGTTGTGTAAGACATCTGAGATACGCCTGTGTTTTGTTGGAGGTGGGTCTGAGCTGTGTAGCTCGTCTTTCATCGATTTCCCAATCTCGCACTTGTCACAAACAGCATTTGCTGTCTTTTGTAGCCCTTCCTTTCCGGGGTATCTTCACCCCTTCTCCAAAGCTTTGAAATGGACTTCCGCCGATCAAATTTCCCAAGTTTGGTGATAGGCCCAGGAAGCATGCATAACATAAATATGGTAAACTGTTGGGAGATCTCAGTAAATCTGCTGCAAAAGTTTCCGGACTTGGAGCAATCTGTACTGTTGCGAAACAGGTAATTCCTTCTCCCGAGACTTGACAACAGGAATTGCCTTATATGTATGTACATTAATACTTTTTATCTTGGACAAGAGTTATTATAAACTCAGCGTCAGATGAATGAATTCGTGGTCAAATTAGCGTGGAATCCAAGGACGTTAGTCAATGATATCATCGAATTCAGTTTTTGCTTTAATATTAATTCTTCCTCTATAAAGGAAAAGGAATAAAACTAAAAACATTAGAAATGAATTCTCATAATCTTGAGGTCCTGTGATCCGGGGTATTTTGTTGCTGTGTTTTGGTGATGAAACCCCGTGTCCCAATCCCATTCTATGGATACTAACATCCCATCCCATCCAACCGTCATGAGAAAAACATAGAAAGGGAAGACAAAGCCAGCCCAATTTTTCAACCATAGTTACTCCAATCCATCTCTAAATGGGAGACAAGTGACAAGGATGAAAAAAGCAGAAAACTGAAGGGAAATTTGAGTAACATAAAAAACAGAAAAGAGAGGTGAGAGTCGTATATAAATATATACACTCCAAATCATTACATTAATCCAATCATGATCCAAAAAAGTAAAGAAAAAAAGACGTAAAGAAAACATGATTATTACAGAGACCTTCACCCCGCCCTCCCCCCTCCCTCATCTGTATATTTTCCCTTACTACTCTTCCTCCTCTCATAATTCAGCCACCTCCCCCCATTCCCCTCCGCCAACACAAATCTCGGAATCGGCATCGGTAGCGGAATCGGCTTCTCTGATGCTTTCACCTCCCCCTGCCCATTTTCAGCTCCACCTTCAAATTCCTCAGCCTCGAAATCTCCAACACCATCACTATTCTCATTATCCTCATCAATCTGCCTTTCCATTGTCTCTGCCTGCGCCAACGGACTACTCGGCACAGGAAAAGATGAGAACGAGCCAGACCTAATCCTACTCAGCGCCTTCTTCGTGATCGTTTGGCCCGCGGCGGGCGAGGCGACGACCACTGTCCCCTTGGAGGTTGCTGGGCGTGGACCGGGGCTGCTGGACCGGAAGAGCGGGTGGATGTGGCCTTCCAAGGACTGGGAGCGTAGGAGGGTGGGGAGTATGGGGGGCGGGAGCGGGAGCGGATCGTGATGTTGGTACGGGAGCCAATGCTGGTTCTGATGCTGCTGATGTTGCTGGCGCTGCTGCGGGGCAGAAGGGGAAGAGGACGGGGAAGAGGAGGGCGTGGCTGAGTTTGAGAGGGAGCGGGAGGCTAGGGTTGGAGATTCGGGGAGGATGGAGTCTTCATGTGGAGTTCGGGGGGGCTGTGGGGATTGCTGGTGGTAATCCTGGGATTTCGAGAGGGTGATTGTTGTGGCTGTACTTGTGAAGGAGGAGGTTCGGCTGCGGGATTGAGTTTGTGGTTGGGTATTGTGATCATTATCGCCTTTGCCACTGCAATTAGTATTACTTTTTTGATTGAGATGACTTGGGTTTTGGAGAGTTGATTCGAGGAGAGCGTCGTATATTTCGCGGGGGACGCTGGATGTGTCCCACTGATCGAATGTGTGCTCTTGTTCCAGCGGGCTGCTGCCGCCTCTGTGAGGTTGGAACTTGTGCGTGTACTGGTAGATCTTGGAGTTTTGTTGGCAACCTTTCAAAAGGTGCGAACTGGGCCATAAAGTTCCTGAATATCGAGATGACTTGGAATCCATTTCCTTTGGGTTGTAGTGTGAAGCCACTTTGGCTGTGGGAGGGCGTTGGTGCGGTAGTGATGCGACACATTGAAGCGCGACTGATGGTCTCTTCCTCTCAGTTCTCTTTAATAATCGCATATTGGTCAGAAGAAAACTGGCTGTGCTAAAATTGATACGAGAGATCCAGTCGCTTCGTAAGGCCGGATTATAATTCTGTGGCAATGCTAGCCCGATGTAGAATGATGCCTGGAAGATGATGGCGATAATCCAAACACCACACCAAGCGCTGTAGAGTGTCCGGGTGCGACGCGGGATTGACATGGAATTCTGTTCCCTGAGCAAGGAATCAGACAACCACAGGCAAATTGCGACAACAATGAGGTCTATGCAAAGGATTGTGCCCAGAAAGATAAATTCTAATCCTCTCCACGACTTCCAGAATTCCCGGTCCCTGACTGTATCCCTAGTGAACGAGAGGATGAGCAACCCCAGAATAATGGAGCTGATAACGGTTACAACCAAGCCCATATATGCTACGAGGGCCCTGCCAAAAACTGCATTGTCAAACGATGCCGCGAATACCCCGTTAACAATGGTTGATATCACGGTGCATACGATTGCCGACGTGCCCAGGGAGTAGAGGACAACAGACCTCCGCATTTTCGCCCTGCGTAGTAGGCAGCTGTAGGCGCACCGGTGGTTTTAAAAAAAAATTGGAAGAGACGGATTCTTGCGTGTCAGATAAATGCTGCGGTTTGAACGTCACCCACGCTTGGTTCGAATACAAAGGCAGGAGATTATCCACAAATTTCCGCTCAACACAGAATACTCGACTGAGAGGGCTCGAAGAGTGTCAAGTCCGACGCACAGTTGGTCCAAGAAAAACGGATGGTCTTTGAACATGGGGTCTACCAAAGAGTATTAATGCTTCGGTAAAAACACAACCGGTGTCAGAAAGGTGTATCTGCTGCCATCGGCAGAAAGACGCGATGCCTACATGAACAACAACGCGCGATATCGACAAAAGGGTAAAGATAAAATGAAGGTAAACCTTTCAAACAAAAGCAGTCTTGAAACGAGAGAGGAAATAATGCTTTGTTTATGCTGCGGACCCCAATGTGGGACAAACGGGGCTTTTATAATTCAACTGCCACAATTGCGCGTGTATGTGGGTGGTCTTGTCCACGTTACATGTGCCGCATGAACGCTCCACAGCATAAACAAGAGCAGAAAAACAAAGATAAACTTTGAGGGCACAGAGGGGCCGAAGGAGACAGCTCGAGTGGGGTCTTATCGACCCGGAACCATGGGGAATAAACGGGCATAAGGAACGCCATTTTCACCCAGCATCATTAAGACAAACTGTGCGTCATCCGAATGGTGTCGAGGTCGCAATGTGCCTGTTGTTATTTGTCAGGAGGTAAGGATTTAATCTTAAGGATGGGGATGGAGAAACCGGTTGGGTCAAGGCAGAAGCAAGGAATGACCTCGGGAGTTTAGCGAAATGACATCCAGGAACAGGAGTTAAAAGGCTGAATCCTGGCTATTGTCCCGGAAATCTAGATGGGTTTGTTGAGCAGCTATTGTGTTTTAGTGCACGTCTTTTCCTGATAACGGACGATCAATTTCGATTGTAGAGCGCTGAAGCAGTCATCTCAGAAACAGGGGCTCTGTTAAAGAAAATATGCCCGGGGTCCTTGTTTCGCGATCCCACCATCCCGGTTGCTAGCAGCCATACTATATATAATATCAGCGAGTATTGAAATAGCCTCGAGGCTTCGACCTAGCCTCCCGCCCAGGCCAAGGAAATGCAGACGCAGACTTGCCAGGCCTCCATCTTTTGTGCCTCTGACCAGCTCGACCACGATTTACGGAGTAGGCCTTTCGAGAACGGCATCTCATGAATGCGATGAGGAAACAGAAAATGAGCGGGAATCACCATCGAGCGAAGTCGTCGGGATAGTTATTCATCGTTAGCTAACTAGTTACTTCTGATGCAAGCCACAAGGCTGGAAGGGATTTTCGGAGGTTTTGTCCCGCCCACCAACATCCAACCGTTGCACTATTGTTGCTGTAATGAACCGGGGGCGTGCAGTTGAGCGTGGTTTTAAAATTCGGCCGGAAAAACCTTCGGCGTGGTCTAACATTCAGACCATGACAACCCCTCATTAAATGCCTGCACCAGTCATATTCTCTCACACACACACACACACACACATTTCAACCGCACATCTCTAATAGATGTGCTCTTGATGGTAGTGAACTTATCATATTTCTTCAGGTCCTTACTCTTAACAATCCCTAATCCTAACCCTCAATCCTAATCCTGGTGTTGAGGGCGTGAGGCTGAATAGAAATATATGAGTAATATGTGTGGCAGTAACTAGTTATGTGCAAGAGAGTATATAAACTGTTTAATTTAGATGGGAGTGGGCCCAACTTATAAATCGCGTTCAACCTTATAAAACCACGATGAACTGCGACCCTATGAGGCGCAGTGGATCTGGACCGCGAACTAAGGTCCACAATGACGATTTGATATCGGCTAAGGCCCGGGAATTTGACCCTGGTTTGGCCTCTTAGGTATCCGTCGAGCTGGAGGCTTCAACAGGAGGAAATCACGTATCTCAAAAACTAAATGTCAATGAAGAACATTAACCTCGCAAATCAGAACCCAGTTATCCTGTTTTGAACATGGTCGTGCTGCTTGAGGGCGGGATGTTCTCGATGTGTCCTATTTCATTCATAAACCGGGTCGTTAACCATGGTTTCGTCAAATGGTCTAGAATGGATTCGAAGCTAATTTATGCCGTTCCGCGATATAAAAAAAAAACAACGAGTGTGCCTTGGAACTTAACCGCCATTAACCAGCAATAATTATGCACTCACCCAGAGCTTTAATAAAGGTCTTCTACGTCATTTCAATGCTATTAGCCAATGATAAGAAGAGAACAAGCCATCTAGCTTAACTACCCCTCTCTTGCGTCTCTGGTTCTTGGAAATTATGCAGGTAGTTATTTCTACCCATGATGTCACATGGTGCGCTTCTCTTACGTTCAAACTGATTTTCAGTTGCAGCAAGCTAACTACGGAGGAGCAGTTTCTACGTGCTCCTGGCTGAAATTCCGATTTGGGGCTGTTCGGTTTTGGTCAAAAATGTCAAATGCTATGACAGCCAGAGATGGCTCCGGGGATATATATGAGCATTGCTAACGCCTAAGCCGACAATTCCAATCCATATGTTGCACGGCACCTTCTTGCGATGGAAAATCTTCGGAAATATCACTTTTCGTTTTTGGGGGGGATATAAAACTCCGGGAAGATTTGAAGGGGAAAACAAAGCTTTTGAATCCTTATAGAGTGACCCTCACAAGATAGAGAAACGAAAGCCAAACAGCGACATGGCCACAAATTCATATTCTGACTGATCCTTTTCCAGGAGAGATAGGATTGGCAAAAGCAATGATGAACAAGATACAATACGACCTGCATGGCCGAACTATTACTTCATTGTTTTCCTTCTCTTCGTCTTCTATAGAACTGGAAATCAACCACTGATTGTAAGCCACTCGTATGTGATGGTTAAAATACTCTAATAGTTATGGCTGTCGATCCAAACCTATCTCTGTTGACTTTTGAGGTACATAATGATTATCTCAATGTATCTGTTCACTATATACGGAGTATTACCAAGAAGCTTCATATCTTGGCAGGCTATAAATAGACGTGTCACTTATATATACCCTCTTTGCTCTGAGTTACGAAGAGACAGAGAGAGAGGTCCTTAGTGTAGGGTAAGTATCTGTGCATGTACATGCATATTCCACCGAAATTAGACCTTTAGTTGAGTGGCGTACACCGCATGTATCTCCCTCTTTATTATACTTAGTGTTTATATTATTCCGGGAGAGGGAGTGAATAGATGAGGTGGTAGAGGTATATGGAGGAACTGTCCGCTATATGTGTTCAAGAGTCTTCATTCAATAATATTCGCAATAGGCTGACCTGGTTGGTATGGAGTGGAGCTATACAGTCACTCCTCTGGTTAGAAGGCAGTGAGGGTTGCCAGTACTTTCGCGTTAACTAACAAGTACCGTACTATGCAATTATTTCTGCACCGTAAGCAACCGTTTCATGGGACTTGTCTAGAGAAGTTACCAGAGAAATAACTGGTTCGATTGGAAACCCAGATGCCAAACATGAGAAAGAATGGTTAGAAGGCCCAGCTAACCGTTTCAGAGACGATCCAAACGTCTCACATCAGTCATTCGCCTTGACAGTTTTGGGGATTCCTGGAGCTGGAGGAGTTTGATCGGAATCAATGGAAGTGGAGAACGGAGTAAACCTCTCGCTGATCTATTAACTTGGTTCACAGGAGATTGAGAAGCACTGACAGGTATATGAAAAGGGATGCACTGATTATTCCTCCTTTATGGTGCGGATTCAGGGGGTTGTTTGTGGGTTTCTTTATTACGATATCTTTGAGTGGTTGGTTTTGAGCTTGAACTTCCCCACGGCTGAAGTTAGTTAGTTAGTCAATCGAACTAACTAGTTAGTTTTTCAACCAACTTTACTAGTTATAACTATCGGTGTTTACAAGGCTCTTGACAGCTTCCGAGATTCCATTATATACACAATAACAATCCATGTGTAGATCCTTGCTCCGTACGAAGTTAGCAGTTATGTGCCCTAATTACTAGAGAGCAAAGTGCGTGGGCGCAATAAACGATAATATAGACAACTATGCACGGGCTGAAGGATGAAAGCCACTCGGCAACGGAATGACTTCACTTCTTACGATGTTGGATAACTACGTATTCCCCGTCACTACAGTTACTTCAATTGTATTGTCTCAAGTAAAGATCATTCTCCGCCTACCAACCTAGCGCTTAGTAAGATGTCCAACTGCTTGTTTGACAGGGGACGTTGTTGCAGTGTTACTTTAGATCTAAAGCATGACAACACCTGCAGCCAATAATTTCAACAGGCTTGTGGGCATAGCCGGATCTCCGTCAAGCCTGAACGAATCCCTTCGGCATAGCAATGCTCAGTGGAGCAATCTCCGCAGACATGGGTATTCACATGAGGGATGCATATATCATTTCTTGTTAGCTCAGAGCATCAGACTCAAACTCGGACTCAAGACTCAAGCTCAAGCTCAACCACGTGTCAACACCATACGGCAAACTCCCAGAATAGAATAATATTATCCGCTGACGTTACGGTGAACCCTCCAGCGGCTTCCCCATGGAACCAAGGCTCCATTTTTATATTTACTCTGGCACCATCGCGCAACCGCGCCTTGGAGCTTTTCCCTTTCGCCGATTTGCTCTCAACCCCCCATCCTTTCCTTCGCATATCTCCAATCTTTAGATCTCTCACACCCCGCCCCTTTAATGTAGCTGCTACTTATTTTGACTTATTCATATTCTGTATCTATCTAATTTCTGCTATACCTCAGGGTGACAAATGAGGGCCCGCTCGCATCTCACGAATTCCCCACGGCCTATTTCCCTGCCACCTCCCTTCCAGTATTGACCAGGGACATCAATATTTCGCCCTCGGGCAAACCCCTTCCTTGACGATGAAATGCGGTCTCCGCTTCGCCTTCAGCACAGCCTGTCTAATCCTCATCTTTCTCTGGTTTCTGAAACAGCACGTCGAAGACATCCTTGACCAGTACAGCGGGGGATCCTATTTTGTTGACTCCTTTAATGCGCATTTCCACCCGGAGATTCTCAACTTCCCGCAAGGTTCAACGACAGCCCAAAATGTTGAAGCGGGGGACAAAATCATTGTTATGGCCAAGCTAGAGGAGGAAGATACTGATTGGGTACAGAAGGAGCTTCCAGAGTATATTTTTATTTCCCCGTTGCTTTATTTAATTTTGTTGCCAAACCACTTTCAACAATCTAACCAACGACGCAACACAAATTATAGCTGGCAAAGAGCCATATACATTGTCAACCCATCCCCGCAAGCCCTAAATGACCCCCAAACCCTCACTACCCCAACAAACAAAGGCCACGAATCAATGGCCTACCTCTCCTACATAGTCGACAACTATGACAAACTCCCCCGCATCGTCGCATTCCTCCACTCGCACCGATCGGGATTCCTACAGGCATGGCATGTCGATGCGCCCTTGCACAATAATGTCCTCGCAATGCGCATGCTGCAATTGGACTACGTCCAACACACGGGATATGTCAACCTGCGCTGTAACTGGAATCCAGGCTGTAAAAAGGAACATAGGATAAATAAACATGTGACGCAGGAGGTGTGGGAAGAAATCTTCTGGGGGACAAGCACGCCGCCGCGGAACTCCTCCTCCTCCTCCTCCTCCTCCTCCTCCTCCTCCTCCTCCTCCTCCTCCTCATCGACGGCATGGACAACGACGGCAGTGGAAGAAGGAGCTGGCGCAGGAGACGACGACAACAACCCCTTACTACAGGGTATGGAGAAACCCAAAGAACTGGCAGCAGCCTGCTGTGCGCAGTTTGCCGTCTCGCGTGACCAGATTCGCAGGAGGCCCGTGGAAGACTATATCCATTTCCGCGACTGGGTTTTACAGACGAAGAGGAGCGATGCGAGCAGTGGCCGTGTCATGGAATATTTGTGGCATATTATTTTTGGGAAGGATGCTGTCTTGTGAGTTTTTTTTTTTTTTTCGTTCTCCTTTCTCCCTTGCTCTTTTCATACTTGTATTGTATTTCTTTTCTTTTCTTTTCTTTTTTATACCAACTAACAGATTCCCTTTTTCCCACGGATAACTAGCTGTCCGAATGAAAACGTTTGTTATTGCGCTGTCTACGGACGATGCGAATAACAACCCTCCCCAAAATTCCTTAATATATATACATAACCCCACTCCTCCCAGAAACTAAATTCCTCGTCCTTAAATCTGTTTCTTTTATCGCGTGTCCTTTGTTCCTGCTGGATGACCCGTTATTTCTCCATTCATTATTAGTTCCTCTGGTTTCCCATGCATATAGTATTAAGAGATAAAGATATAACCAAATCTACTAGAGGGTTCCAGGTCGTCTGCTATTAATCTCGACAGGGGCTGGCTGTCATGGTGGCAGGAGGAGTTTGATATCCCTTGCTTTCCGTTTTGTTTGATTATTTTTCTTATGTTTTGGCCAATTGTTTCCCCCTCTTTTGCATTTCATAGATTTGACCGTCATAAGACATACACACAATCGATAGATTCGAGCTATATCCGAAATCGCTTTAGCGATATCCCCAGTCAGTCTTGTATTCGCAGTCGCGGTTACCCGCTCAGCAATAATATGCAAAATCCCATTTACATACCTAAGTAAATGATGTTTGAAGAGAGCAGAAGTTTTCAGATTGGGCCAGGAGACGGCAAACAAGGTAAGAGAGAGAGCTACCAATCATAACTAGGTAGCTGCAGGATCATGATTATGGCTGTGACACTTCGAATTCGACTTCGATATTGTGGCGTTTATGCCGGTGGCTAACTAAACCATTATAAGTAGTTAAACAGAAGTGGAGCGCAGAAACAACAAAAAGGCAAAAAGGCAAAAAGGCAAAAAAAAAAAAAGAGTCATTTTGAGTCGTGTAGGACTCAACAACTAGTGTAGGTGCTGCCATGGCAAATCATCTTTACATTATTATCTCTTTTCTTGTTATTTTTTCCTAGGTATATATACATGCTGCATGTCTGGCCGCAGTCACAGAGAGTGTTTGAGAAGTCAACATACGGATATTACCAGGAAATACCACAATACCAGCCCTATCCCAGCCCGCAGTACACTTCCCATACCATAATTTACAATACTACTTTCTGCTGATTGATCCAACAATCACCTTCCGGCCAACATCGCCTCCTTCAGACAACAGAAAAGCCCGGTATTTTCATCATCCGACGACACAACGTGAATTCCTGCTAAGGTATCTATATTTCTATATACGGCGGGAATTCCATCCAGCGGCTTCTGGTCTACTATACACATATTCCACAAACAGCACATCTTATCTGCACGAATTCCCTCAGAAGCGGCATCTCCATAGACTGACTTAGTTATACGGAGTAACTAGTTAATTCTCAACTACCGCAAAGAAGTTCCTGTTGCCCCCTCATTCTCCCCTCACCCACCTCCACCACCCCACGTCACAGGAATTAAGGGAACAGAAACGGAAAAGGACGAAAAATCGAATTGCAATTCTAACAACTCTTTTTACATCGCATCACTTGCGACTGTCTCTTCTCTACAAACTTATCACCGAACACCTTGCGCCGCACAACTAAAATTGATAAAATTCATCGTCCACTTGCTGCATATATATCTCTCTATTCACAGTACAAATAGACAGACGAAGACACAAACGAAAAGTTACAGCTAAATCATGGCGGTTCGTGCTCGGTTTGAGAATTCGAATGAGTTAAGTATTTTCATTTTTCCTGGTTTTTTGTTGGACGTTGTTTTCCCTCTCCACCTTAATTCTATCTTGTATTATCTTTTTTCCTCCAGCTCTTTTTTTTTTTTTTTTTTTTGAATTGTGTAATCCTATCTTTTCTTTTCTTTTGGCTAATGATTTTCCCTTAATGTATGTAGGGTTGGTGTATTCGCAACATTGACGAATTCATATGCTCTGGTTGCCATTGGCTCGTCAGAAAACTTTTACAGGTATGTTTGTGTTTTTGTTCTTCATTTCGGTTTAAATGCTTTGTCCTGGGTTTTTTGGTTCCGAGCCAGGTGGGGAAGAGGAAGAAGAAAGAGAAGAGAAGGGGTGTGGAAAAGTGGATTGGGGAGGATTGGGATAATATCTTAGATATATTATCTGTATATCTGCTCTTTGGTCTGATGTGTTCGAAGATGGGAAATATTATAGAGCTGCCAACTAACTCTCTTCCCGAAACCCAGCGTTTTCGAAGCGGAATTGCAAGATGTCATCCCAATATGTCATGCTACCATCGCCGGAACGAGAATAGTTGGACGATTAACAGCAGGGTATGTCATATCATATCATATTTAATCTCCACACCCTCTCTCTTCCTATTTCCAGTCCTCTACAACGCCGCAGCAATAAAGTTGACCATTTTCCATTTTCTTTTGCGCTTAGGAATCGCAAAGGCCTTCTTGTTCCCACCTCAACCACAGACCAAGAGCTCCAGCACCTACGCAACTCGCTCCCAGACGCCGTCAAAATACAACGGATTGAGGAGCGATTAACAGCCCTCGGGAATGTGATATGCTGTAATGACCACGTCGCCCTCGTCCATCCAGATATCGAACGCGAAACAGAAGAAATGTACCCAAACCCCACGTTCCTCCCATCCCCCCCCCCTTTCTCCTTCAACCCCCCTAATTTTCAAAAACAGTTTCCATTCTAACCTAACCCCCATAAACAGAATCTCCGACGTGCTAGGCGTCGAGGTTTTCCGCCAAACCATCGCCGACAACGTCCTAACAGGCTCCTACATGTCCCTCTCAAACCAAGGCGGAATCGTGCATCCCAAAACTTCCATCCAAGACCAAGACGAGCTCTCGTCACTGGTCCAAGTGCCGCTAGTAGCGGGAAGCGTGAACCGCGGCTCCCCCGTCATCGGTGCCGGGATGGTCGTCAATGACTGGTTGGCCGTTACCGGGATGGATACGACGGCGACGGAGCTGAGTGTTGTGGAAAGTGTGTTTAAGTTGGGGGAGGGTGCGCCTGGAGCTGTTGCTGGGAAGAACTTTATAGGTGCGTTTGGGAATACGCATAAGGAGAGTTTGGTGGAGAGTTTTTATTGAGCAACGGAGGGAGGGCGTGTGTCGTTTTGTGTCTTGTCTTTTCATTTACTCTTTTTTTCTGTCCTGGGTTTCCCGCGCGGGATTGAGAGAGGAGTGGGTGGTTGTTTAATTGTCATGGGCAAAGAGGGCTACGAAGATTTATAGATATGGTTTTTTTTTTTTTTTTTTTTTTTTTTTTCATTTCGTTCCTATTGTTGCAAAGCATGAATACTCTTCTTTGCGTTTTAAGAGTATGACAATTTCCATTTTTGTCCCTGGCAGCACTTATACATGTCTGCCAATCATATGATTCCAGTGGTTCTAATGTTCAATAGAACATTGAGATGGAGCAGGTCGTATATATGAATAAAAATTGAATGCATGCATTTACGCGGCTAGCATAGTACAGCATGATGAGAAAATAGTATTCTATTCCACTAACAGAATTCGAGAAACTACACGCACGAGAAAGTCTTTGTTGGCTTTTGGTCTTTTTCAAACCTCGTGTTGAAAACGAGGGTTCAACTGCTTAGTTTCTCCCTTTGAATTTCTGATCATTGAGGTATTATAGAATTCATTTGCTGAACTTTATGCATGGACTAGAGTTTGACGTGCTGATGTGGTGATACATTAGAAAGAAATCTGAATGAAATGTGTGGGAAATTGTAGGATTCTGGAGGGAGTATCATGAATGTATGTACAGGAGAATACGTACACGATGCATGAATAGCGTGACGTAATGGGGTGAGGTAGATGATGGAAAAGACATTTAGATGAATGCGTAGAATAGGGATGGGGGTCGGAGGAGGAGGTATATTCAGTGGACACGTGTGTATGTATATGGGTGTTTTATGCGAGAAAGATAGGAGAGAGGTTGAAGGGTTAGAGTGCGATATGTCAAGTTCAAGAATCAGAAATAGGGACTGAAGCTAGCTGTATAGCTAGTAGGGTCAACATTGGAGGACATGGCAGGGTAGCCACGCCCAGCCCATAGACTGCTGTCTTATTCCATCATTCCTTTCCGCTTTTGTGCTATTCTTGCCTTCGCCTCTGGGGGTTTGCATCGGAGTGTTATTAGTCGGGACGGAAGGTATGGTGATTGCCGGATGCTAGGGTATGGGCCGACCTGGCCAAAGGGTGGAAGATATGATGACCTATATGAGAGGATGAGCCTTTGCTGAAACTCAACTGTTAGTACCAGCCTGTGATCAGCGATGTTAGGCTTATGCGGTTCAATCTGATCAATTGAAGTTGACACCATAGCCACAGTTCCTCAAAAGCAAGGGATTGGATGGAAAGGGTGAATAGATCTCTACCCCGACATTGATGCTGTCAAGAAGAACAATATTCGACATCCACAGCAACTTTGTTTGTCTCATCGGGCAGAGAATGGAAAGCATCCAAGGATAATTGCTGTTCAAGGGTCCCATTTAAATCTTTTCCCGGTGCTCGATTTGCATTTTCATGATCCAGGGGTGTGGCACTTGATAGACTACTCATGTTTACGTCGGTATTTTCATCTATGCCAAATTCTTCATCCCCCCTACTTTGATCTTCGCCAGCGTCGCACATTTCGGACGTATCCGCAGGTGGAGGTGGGGGAGGCGGAGGAGGAGGTGATTCTGACCGGGTTCTTTTGCCCGGCGAGAAGGAGTTGGTACCATATCCATTGTCACCACCTTCGTCTCTTTTACGCTTATGGCTGTCTCTCGCTACATCTTCACACATATCTATAGGTGGTGGAGGAGGTGGAGGGGGCGTAGACGATTTTGTTCTCTTTGAAGGCGAAGCACCGGCTGTATCGACATCCACATCAAGATTTCCATCAGCATCTCTTTTGCGTTTGAGACTATTCTCGTCGAGGCTCATTGGCGATGATTTTTTATCTTCCAATTTGTCCATCTCATCATCTGACATCTTTATATCTTCTTCGACATCGCTTTCCTCCTTTTTACTATCCCTTATTTCTGGTTGTTGCGATAATTCGGGATTTTCGGTTGCATCCCTTGAGCCGCCCTCTGTTACTTTAGCTGCTTCCCTTGCTTTCCTCTCTGCCTTTTTCTTCTCGTACGCGAGGTGCTTCGCAACCGCTTTATCAAAGTACTCCTTACAGTACCTTTTAATTTGCTTTATTTGTTTGTCGCTAACTTTCGTTGGATCGTCCACGCGGTGGTTTTTAAAATCTGAATTAACGAGCTTTTTCCCCACCTGTGTATAATTACGTCAGTAAGCTAGCTGTTCAATTTCTGCATTTTCTCCATATATAGAGCCATACCTCTTTAGCATAGCGTTTCAACTCCTCTTTCGGTAACTTGTGTTTAAATTTATCCATTACGTACTTGACGTGAGGAAAGATCTGCAATCACAAGTCAGTATCGTCAACCTCCATGTAGGCTAAATAGATGCTGCATGTGCATACAGTGTTTTCATACAGCCTTTTTTGCTTTTCTTCGCTATACGATCGCCATTTCTCCTTGTGTTCCTTTATCTCTGGGGGTTTTGCATCTCGCGGTTGGGAGGTAGCAGGAGTCTCCGATTTATCTCGTGTTTTCGGTGTGTTCTCTTTAGCGTTCATAATACCATCGATAATATCCTGCAAGGCCTTGTCCTTGGACTCGGGTTTGGGGGGTGGAGGCGGCTGAGGTGCGGGTGCTGTTGGCCTTTTCCATGTCGTAGCACCTGATGCAGAATAATAGTAGGTCTTTCCATTCGACTCCGCCGCAAACCAACCTTGAGGTAGAGGATTGGCAAATGGCGGTCGTCGAAACGGTCTTGGTCCGTGGTGGTATGAATTGCGAGGAGGACCTTTGCCATTTCGAAGGGCAGCTGGGGCACGGGGAGCATCGATCGAGCGTGATCGTGACCGAGATCGAGATTTCGATCTTGGCTTTTGGTTTTCATCATTTCTAGATGACTCTCGTCGTTCGAACCGATTAACTGCTGTGGTGTTATTAGAAGCTGTTGGGTCTCTCTTCATCCTTGGAATTCGATAGCCAATTTCAAGGGTAGACCAGATCTGCAGAAGAGCTGCTGCTTTCTTTTCCACACGTTCATCACCACACCCTGTAAGGGGCTTGATTGTCACCTCGATCTTTGAATCGATGATCTTGTTTCGAGTGAGTCTCGGGAACTTATCTAGGATATCGAGAATTTGGAGTACGACGTTGAAATCGTCTTTCCAGGCACTCAGCTGGGAGTTGAGAATCTGGTATCCGTGCATCTTGACGACACGATTCCGTACACGCTCATCATCACAGCGTTGAATGCGTCCAAGTAATTTAACAGCAATCCATTTCTCTTTGCATTGCATCAGTGCAGCCATGACCTTGGTGACTCCATCTTCGTTCAACGACCTAGGTTGCATACTGTCGACATATTCTTCATCGTCCTCGCCAGTCTTTTTCTTGCGCGGCCGTTTCGCCACAGCAGTATCCCAGCCATCCGGGTCGTCGATACCCAAGGCTTCAATGGTAGCATTGGAGAGCTTCGTCGCACGTTCAGTTTGTGTTTTACCACCAATGAAGCCTGTGCAATTTGGCTCCCCGCAGTAACAAGGCTGTGGATCAGCTCCATAACGATCAACATTATAATTGAAGACTAGTTCCTCGCCAGCTTTGATGTGTCGCTCTGCGAAAATGCCCATCCGAAGCTTTTCTCCCACAACCCACTTGTCGACATAGCAATTGGGGTTGCACGAATGGTTGCAGAAGCGCCCAAGATTACCCTTTTTGGTGGCGTCGACAAATTCTCCCTTGGTGAGAGACATAAAGTAGAAATGCTTGATGCCTTCTTCATCATATGCAATCATGCGTTTCCGGAAGCTTGCCTCGTTGATGACTTCGCCTATATATTCGAATATGAACTGATGAGGTCGTAAATCGGAATCAGCACGTAGGCCATAGCCCTTCTTCTCGGTTTTGATGACCGTCACGTTGGCATATTGTCGTCGTTGGAAGCGTTGATTTTGGCATTCATCACCGCAACCGCAGTCTCCAACACATTCCATTTTTGTGGCTCGATTGATGCAATCTGAATCTTCTCCGCAAGCTCCATTTTTGCCGGCCACAGGATCTGGAAATTCTTATCAGCATGAAGACGTGCAGAGACTTGGTCAAAGACGTATGAGATAAAATTTGATATAACGAGTTGCTTAAGAAACAAATTCATTAAGCAGTTAGTTCGAGGAATTGGGGGTATAAAAGCACAGGTATTTGGTTTTGTTCGTTACGCATTTAAGTAGGGGCATAAGGAAAAGAAAGTTATAGCTTACCCCACTCCTCTGAGCAGTCGCACTCCATAGCATGTTCCGTATAACCCATGTATTTATTGGCATACGTGCAGTCATCTATAACTTGAAATGTAGAGGTAGCTTCAGCAGTACTGTCTGGAAGATGGTCAAAAAGTGGCGCCGGTTGAGGCACCACCTTCTGTGAACCGACCCGTGACAACTTTGGCGGTTGGCCAGGTTCCAGTTTGACGGTTATGGAAACGGGCAATTTCTCTTCAGGTTGCCCATTTTCGACTTTCGCAGCGGGAGAGTTGCTCCCGCTTTGCGATTTTTGTTCTTGGGAAATACTTTTAGTGGGGCTTGACTTTGAAAACCCATTGGGATAATAATTCGCAGAATCTGATGCATGGGTGCTGTCGATGGGTGTGCTCTCTGCTGAATTATCACGTTTGATTTTCAAGGCAGTCACTGCGTCGGCTACTGCTTCCGGCTGGATATCATCATCGTCATGGAGAGCCATGATCAAACAGAGGGCAAACAATAGGAAATGAGCAGGATGATAGTATTTAAGTATCAACTAGTCCGCGCTTGCAGCAAGTATTCAAAATTAGATAAGGTGCCGGTAAGTATTCTGATTGATTGTTTCCCTTGATGTTGATGTTACTACCAGAGTTGAGGTTGGCGAAGAGGTAGAGTAGAGTTGGTTGCTGAGGCGGCCCAGATATTGTGTTAACTGATAATTATTAATTTGATTGCTTGATAACAGACGGACCGTCTATGACTAGCCTAGCGAGATGAACGGATACCAGATTACGGGCATAAACCAGATCCAGGGGATGCCCCGTCTGAACCTGTCTGGTTGCTAACAGGCCGTGGTGCAGAGCAGCGCTCCCAGCGAAGACGTGAAGGTGGATGTCAGGAAAGCGAGGAGGTTGCGGGCGAAAAGAGAGTTGAGTGAGGATGTGGTAGGAATCACGGTGGTGCGTGGATGAAGGCGGTGTCATTGGGTGGCCTGTACAGGCTTAGCGCGATGATAGCAACGGTTCGAAAATTATATGCCGGAGGACCAGACAAGAGGAACGACAGCAGCAAAATTTGCCCAAGCATCAAAGTTGGCCTAGCAGTTGTTGACGTCGAAGAAGAATCGCTTAGATGATCATGTGAACAACACACATCTATCCTTTTCCAGCTCCCTAGCAAAAAAATAAACGGTGGAGAAGTGGCACTGCTGAGATCCTTGCGCAGTGACACTGGTTGGTTGCTCGACAACCACTGGGGAAACACCGTTGAACGGTCCTCTGTTGAATTTTGAATGTTTCTGTTCCTCTTTACTCTTCCTTCTGTGATGATTGCTTGTATCTAGTTCTCGAGATGAGAAAGCACGAATAATCGACCCCTTGGTGGAAGACAGGATGTCTGTTCTCACGAAAGTTTTCAAGCCTAAAGAATGGTGAAGCTTGTCGCTCCCGAGCCAAAGTTTCGGGAAGCAAAAAGAACAGGCTGGCGGTGGCTAAACACAATCCGTGAATGCCATTATTAATCTATTGAGTGCTACCTGGCTTGGGCTCCCCACGCAATTTCAGCAGTGAGGGGAGAAATAACAAAAAGGTTGCAAATCGAAAAAAGGCGCTGTGGGTAAGAAGCTGAAGTTGTTATCAAACCAAATTTCTTGTAGTGTTTTCGTGTCTAAAATAGGGTGGCGCGTGGAATTAACAGTAGCTCCCAAAAAAAACCCTCGATGATTCTTCCCACCCATTTGCCTCGTTTCCCGCGCTACAAAGAAGTTTATTCGGGCACAAACTCCCAAGGGTTCATCACTCGCTGTACCCCTCACAAGGACGTCAACCCGCATGGGTTAAGATCAGTTCCCCGACATTTGCACTCCACGCCCTGGAGGATATCGTCTTCAAATCAGACAATATCCATCATCAGAGCATGAGTGTCCCGCTGTATGCTGTAGGTAGCCAAAGACAGTCGACTATTCTATTACTCTTTGGAAATCAGTGATATCTAGCTAAGCATTCGCTGGGAAGAATCCACCTAGGATAACCCACCGCCAACTTCCGCGCTCTGTGCTGCGCGGCAATTCCTCCGATTGGGATAATATCATTGATGATGGGATCTTCTTTCCGGCAATTCGTAACCTGGAATCAAGAACCATGACTATCCAGAAGCCATTGATTATAATTCACAAGACAGAAGAAGCAAAGAGATAGTTTAAAGCCTACAAGACAGCAGACAGATATCATAAAATAAATAATATAATAAATATTATAATAATAAAGAGAAAAGAATAAAAAAAATTATAGAAACCAAATTCATAGGCGAATAATCGTGGTCAACAGAAGGATGCCTAGAGTGACTCGATTTCCCTCGATGCATCAAAATCACCAAGTATTCAGAGGTATATGAGAGTAGTGGTCTCCAAGCAGCTAAAGCTTGAAATCATTCCGCACCCCAGGAGTAATAAAGAAAACACATGAAAACCTGACGATCTAACGGAAAATATACCAGCAATATGCTCCGCTATTCGAGACATAACGTATCTCAGTGATATTGTTGGGTTGGGGGAGGGGGGGGGGGAAATGAGTAAAAAAGGAAATGAAAAAAAAGGTGCAAAGTCCTTTACCCAAAGACTTGATCTAAAAAGCTGGGCCGATTCAAAATTATTTTGTAGCATCCAGCGCAACGCATGCTGGTGCTGCACAAATGAGGAGCGGGAAGCTGACTGACAACAAGTTATTTGGAGTAAATGGCCAATGTCAACGTGGCCGTTTGTCGCACCGTCTTAGTGAGATGAGATGTTGTAAGGTGCCACCGCAGCATCAGTTCGAGATAATAATAAATGCCGTCTGTCATGGCTTCCAGCTGAGGGGTCACTAACGTGCTGATCTATATAAACCTCCGCAAGGACAGCTAAATGAATCGGTGATGTGTGTTTCCTTCACTAAATCCCTACTTGACTCCCTGAAACTGCACAAGGTGGTGGCGTCGGGAATCACGCATACGAGTGCCGAACGTGGAGAAACAGGTATCAACTGAAGTGGCCAAACCAAATCAATTGGGGAGAAGGTGAGCAGTGAGTAGGAAAGCCAAAAAGTTTCAACCAAAAAATGGATTAAGAGAATACGTGCCGCCGCTCCTGAAGATAAAAGCCGGAGATTTTGATAACATAGTCAAATGGGGAGTGAAAAAACCCGCACCACAGTTTGCCGAATTCGTGTAACAAATGTGAAACGTGCGATACCGCATTTCCCCGCGGGCCGTGAATAGGCGTGGACAAAGTCTGCGATTCGCTCGAGCTTCCGCTACGCCATAGTCGGGGGGAAACATCCACGGCTTGGGGCTGGCGGCTGACAGAACCGGCTTTGACTGGCTGCGGGGGAAGGTAGCGATCGACGATACCGAGAAGCTGATGGCAGGGGATAACTGGGTTGAAGTGGACGACGGACCAGCCATCGATGAAGCCACAGACAGGGCTGACTTGGTTCTGAGTCCTCTCGAGTCACGGGTCACGCTATGGATGTGCTCATCGCAGGTGAACTCCTGTTGGCGTTGCGTTGGGTAGGTTAACTATACTACATACCTTGGTGGTTTTGAGAATTCCCGAGACAGACAGTGACATGTATCCAGATTCCAGCCATCTATCGCAAATCCGGTTTTGAAGGAAAAGCAGGAATTGCCTGGGACTATGTCGCAAAAGCCACGAGGAGAAAGCAAAATAAACAAAGGCAACCTTATATCACCCGTGCTTGGTGCGGTCAGATCCGCGTGCACAAGAGGATCCCGCAAAGGCTAAAAAGAGGGTAACCTAACGTTCGCGTCCCTGGCTTAACTTAACGGCACGGAGCACTGTAGACCAATGATCGTCGATAACGGCTTCAGAGAGGGCTTTCCGGATCGATGCAAGTGGCCAGCCGGGACAGGTAACTTGGAATCGCCCGCGCCATGAAAGTTGAAAGTTGAGACATCAAACCATGCCCATGCAAATTGATGCAAATGAACTGTTGGTGTGTGCGCAATCATCGCTTCACATCGTGTTTGCAGAGGACCAAACCTAGGTGTGAATCCGGCCGGGTACATGACTCTATCGAACAAGAGTTGCGACACTAGCCACTTTAATCCACCGGGCTGAAGCTGTCGCAACCTGTGGAGACAATGTAATAATCATGCATCCATTTTGATCGGATGAGGTGGGAAGAGCAGATTTTGATGATAGGCTGCTGACGATCTGTATAGTATTTGTCGTAAGTTGTTACCTTTCTTCTGTCTTTTATTCTTATGTCTATGTAATGTACTGTACTGTATGTACTGTATGTACTATACTGCACATAGATACGGAGTGTATCCGACTTGCATATATACATACATATATTACAGGATGTGAAATATTATTTCCATACTTCTACATATCCCAATAATGTTCTATTTGCTGCTCTCTTCCGTTCCAATTATTCTCCGTTGATCAGAAACCAATGTCCATTTTTATTAAGCTTCATGAAGCATCAAGGTTTCAACTGTTTATTTATCTTTTCAAGGGCGTTGACCTCCCTTTGAATTCTTCCGAGGGTTTGACCCTTCTCTTCGTTTATTACACTACTAAATTTACTCTGCATTCTCGCAGATCGTTTGCCGACGCTCGGTCCCTGCACACGCTGTGCTCGGCAGGTATTCTACCTCGCGTATCCGCCCTTACTATTGCTCCTTGCCTTCGAAACAACTCGCCTCTAAGCAGGCTGATCCCAAACGTGCTGCCGTTGTGGAACACCAAACCCTCGTTGATTATTACTGCTAGAAGTATCAATGACGGTCTCGCGATGGTATGCCAGGGTAGTATGCCCATTGCCCGCTATCTATTTTTCGTTCAGGTTGTCTCTTGCTGATATGGTGTACATACCCAGCTAACATGTTTCTGTATACGATCGACGTAATTTTCTACATACAATCCAAGGATCTAGGATTTTTAGACAGAATCATTTGGGGAATGTTCCCTTCAATACTCCATATATGGAGCGCCGTAAGGCACCAGAAAAGGTAAAAACACCAAAGCGAAGTCAACGGTTACATACAGACCATACCACACCTTAGGATTTTTTTTTTTTTTTTCTCATCTTCATTTATTTTATCTGTTCTGGAACCGCTGATTCTTTGCTCTTAATTAGGAGTTAAGCTGTTGCCATCGATGCTGACACTGACCAACTGATGAGTTGTTTTGTTGTTGCTTTGATGCTTACAATTGCAGCATGCCATCTTGTCCAATAATCTCTTCCTCGGTTCTTTGTTTTGTCCTCCTGCAGCGTGCAGCTCCAATCCGCATCGTGTAGCCCGTCTTTGCCTGCATGAAGCCATTCCACAACCCCTCCCCTTCCCATATTCCCCTCCAATTAATTGCGTCGCTGGCTCTCCACCCAATCCGCTAG
>NW_015440958.1:939510-1001366 GCF_000150705.2 Paracoccidioides lutzii | reverse complement strand
TGACTGAGCCTGTCTGCTTCATCAAAACAAAACAAAAATCATGTGGATCTGATCTTACATTCATGGTTCCGTCTCCTGGGCAGCAGTCCGAATCTTCGCAGAAGCGTCAGGGTCAGGATGTCTACCAAACTGACCCACGATCCAGGGATTTCTGGACCAAATCGAAGCGCTTCCATTCTGCAATATGTGTGTATTTTTTAGAGTCCTACTACTTTCCAAAGTCCAGTAAATCATTTATAAAGAATGCCAGCGAATCAAGCAGGGATGTTTCCTTTTTCTTTTGCCAGATGCTAGTAATGCGAGAATTCATCGACTTGTTGGCTCTCTTGGTTTCCTGATTCAGGGTCCCTAGTCCCCAGTTCAGTGGCTACGATGACGAGCCTTTTTTTAGTTCAAGTCTTGGAGCCTCGAACCAGGCTCGAATCGCTCGATGTATTCTCCTCCGGTGCCATTATTGTCTGTTAAAACTCCCTCCTACTGGTCCCAGCCGCGTCGAAAAATGAAGAAAAAGAAGCAGATTTTGCTCCTTTCCCGCCATTTTGATTCGTTGGCGGTTTTACAGAAACAACACGTTCTATAGACAGCGGGGGTACAGCAGGCATATCCACTCGTGCCACAGGCCGGTGCCTTCCATAGTTCTCAACAGCATTATTTGAAACACGCTGCTGTCTAATAAAGTGATACAAAAATGAGCAGTCTGAGCTACAAGAACCTCGCTTAGAGAATGTTTAGCGATTCTGACATAGAATAATTTCACAAAGGAAAATAAACACCAATTATTCAAACATTTGATGGCCATGAGTCCAAAACACACTCTTTTTTCGGATTCCATATTCAGGGCTCTTTTGTTGTTATTTTCGTTCATCAAGGAGATTCATCATGCTGACAGACATGATACTACATACCGAGGAATACTCTGCCAGCCACATCCAGGCTTTATTATCTTGCTTTCCTGTGTCGCGCCAAGTGATAAATGCGATATCAAGACTAAAAAGGTAACAAATCAACAAAGCTGGGAGGGTGCGGAGGGGTGGACATGCCACTAGTAGTAGCAAAATGTTTTAATATTTTGATTTTCTGCAAGCTCTCTCCGGCAATTCCTCCTTTGCCATGCCCTTCTTCTATTTCCATCTTTTATTTTTGTCTAGTTTCTTTCTTCTCTATTCCCTGCAAAAAGGTGGATATGTACGTACAACAACGAAGGCTCTCATAATCCCGACTGACGGACAAAAAAGAGACGCAACCCACCAACCCTGCATGCCTTCCTGCAGCGGCGTGGGAAAAAAAAAAAATAAAAAAAATCTGATGGGGCTTAAATATCAGGCGGTTCCCTCCCTTTCTTGGTTGCCAATCGCGATTTAGACTACTTGACTTATTTCGCATAAGGCCTTACCACTGGCTACGTTGATGACTTTTGCATGACTGTTTGGTCCAAAGAACACACCACATCCTCCCTTGTCAATAGGATATATTATTATATATAAATCGAACCAGTCGGCTGGGCGGCGGGGTGGTCTGGTCTGCTATCAATTCTCAAGAGAGGTAAGGTTGCTTCTCCAACTTCTTACTGTGCCTGCGTTCCATTTTGTTTTCTGCTTCTGCTTTTGTTTAGCTTTTGTGTTTATTTTGATATGAGTTTTGTTTTCAATTAAAAGAAAAACGGAAAACAGTTAAGAGGGAGTCATCCCTCTCATGCATCATTAATCTACTTCATCCCTGCAGGAAGTGGTTATTGCTGGAGGATATGGAATCGTGATATTTTGTGTGTATGTCCTGTATATACCGTACCATACAATCCGTTGTTGGCTGTATTGTATTATTGCCATAAATTACAAATCTTTTTTCCAGCTGGTGCTTGTGTTTTGCTGTTTCGCTGTTTTGCAGTTTTGCTCACGTTACCTGTACCTGTCTTTTGCTGTTCGTTGTTGCATCGTTCTCCTCATTTAAACTTCTTCCATTTCTTCTTCTATCCCCAGCTTCAATTCTTCTTCTACTTCTTTCAACCCCCCTTTTTTTCTCCCTCCTCTCCTCCCCCCCCTCTCTCTTTCTCTTTTCTCCATTTCTTTCTCTTCTCTTTTCCCATTCCCCCCCTTTCTCGTCCCCTCCTCTTTGTCTTTTCCGTTCCCCTCCCCTTTTCCCAATGCTTCATTTCCAGTCTCTCTTTTGACACTTTTTATCCGGCCAGTGACATTTAAAGAAAGACCTGACACAATCCCCCCTCCCCCTCTCCTCCCCGACCAGGCGAAACTAGTTGTTTAAACTCTCGTTAAATCCCTTTATTCTGTACCTTGATGACTTGATATTCTTTCTCAACGGCCAGCATATATCCTTCCGTATTCCGTATCGACCTCGTCGTAACACTGCGAATCCTTTCTCACTCAGTGCCGTGGATGTCCGTTCATGTTCATGAAATATTTTAGCCAATTCTCTTCACGATCACGATTACATTGACTGCAGCGATCTCTAATCCTCAATTGAGCGCTCTTCCCGTCGTTTATTTTACGATATCGTCATTCGTTTTGATTCTTGTTGCGCGTGAATACGCGCGACCTAACGTTCACTCCGTCGTTCGTTTCGGGCCCAAGTCCTGCGCATACATCTCCATTTAGAGACCTGGGCTAGTCGTCCAATTATCTCTAGGGAGGCCATTTTTTTACTTTTGGTATTCTTGTATGCCTTTTTGTTCGCTTCCTGCGGTCCTGTTGGCCCCCCTGCTGGAGAACACCCCATAGACTAATGCCCGTTTCCCTGACGTCGATTCTACACCAATCATTCTATTCATCCAAATATCTTTTTTGGACCAAACCAAAGTAAATAAGCCGAGGTCAAAAAAACTAAACCTGGGGACGAGAGTGTGGTGTTCTTCTGGCCGTTCTCCCAATTCATGACGCACTGGATATGTCGAATCCACTCGATATATGGACCGAGGAGGAGAAGGTACGGCTCATATTATCTTTTTACATCTAACCTGGTTTGGATATATTTTTGATCCGGTCAAGACATGGCGCAAAATCAGCTGATGGTTGATCCTTTAGACTTATCTCCTCACAGAGATCATCAAAAAGGCTAGAATCCCGCCAGGTTTCCTTTATAACATGATCGCGGAACATCAGGTCAGCCCTGCCTTCGCTGAAATTCCACTCCCTCCAGGTACGAGTGTCCATCAAGCGCAGTCGACAAATTTTGCACTTGCAAGCAAGCACCCCACCACAGCAGTTGTATTTAATTCCTCATGCGAAAACTAGCGCCACCACCACAACTGACATCGGTATTTTTAGGGCGTTCCATGAAAACATGTCAAGATGCATTTCATCAGATGGCCCAAGAGTATGGTCACCTTGCTCAACACCGACACAGCCTCCATGGCCCAACCGCTCCGCCTCAAATGTCTCCAGGGGAAAGAAAACGTCCTCCCCCCCCTGTCCCACTCGATAAACAGCCACCGGGCCATCGTGCAATTCAGCCAAAGCCCGCCGCTCCTGGGCGTTACTCCGGCACTGATATTCGGACACAGCAACAATTATCTCCCAGTGTTGATAGCAGTTTATTTAATGAACCACCACGAAAACGAGGGCGGCCAAGTAAAGCCGAAATGCAGCGACGGAGCATGGCAGCACAAGCTCGAGGGGAAACATACCCCTCCTTGAGAAAAGATTTACCAAGGCCTGGAATCCACCCAGCACCACTAGCGCCAGGAGGAACAGAATCTCAGGCTTCAGTTCTACCTTCAATAAGGCAGCAAGTTCCCGAAGCATCGGGTTATGGGGGCCATATGCAACATCCAGATGCGCTGGGTTCTCAAACACAGGATATAAGAGTCCATCGAGCTCCGCGACCGCCAGCTGAATCGAGCACGGGAGCTGCTGTAGGAGGAGCACTGAATTCGGGCCCTGAGGAATCAACACCGCGTACAATCCTAGATAATCAAATCGCGCCTCCTCCAATGTCATTACCGCTTTCGTTCAGAGGCATAAACCAATCAAGTCCCATACCTGCTAGTCCTAGGCCTCAGACACCGCTTATATTGAGCAAGACACCCGGTGAAAATAATGGAGGAGAATCTACACCAGCTACCTCTGGAGCTGGAAGAGAGAAGACAGCTTGATATACGAAAGTATATTCACTACAGGATGTATGCAACAACCATTTTGGAACTAGGAAATTCCAAATAATCCAAACGATCTTCAACAAGTGTCGCAATTGCGACTGATAGAAGCGCCCCAGCATACGAGAAACATAACGAAGTGACGGAGCAGGTGGACCCTTCTCGTATATGTTCAGCTCAATGACTAATATTATACTACGCCTTATTCCTTTGTGTTGAAAATCAATGACGAGGAGTGGGTTTTTTCCAAGACCTTCATTAGCTTTTGCTTAATGCGGTCTACGGAGTACTGGCGGCTTACGTGATGAAGTTCAACTTTATATCCATATATCTCTCCCAATTTCATCGAGTCCCACCCAACCCCTGTTGAGTTAATTGTTTTGGTGTTGTGGGGTGCCGGTATTGGCATGCGAACAACATTCCCATTGTTTCCATCCTAACAAAGAGCGGGACGAAAGTGTAAACTCGAAATCCGCGAAAAGAAAGCCAAATCCGTACACACCACCACCTACCAATTATCGTCAACGCCATGGGGGCCAAATAGATAGCATCATAACTTTTGTTTTCTCATTCCTATATTTGCAATGACTTGGTCTCTCCTATTTTCTATCATCTTGGTTTTCTTCTAACTACTTACCTCCTTACCGCCCTCTTTTATTATCTGGATAATTTTTCGTTTTCTTCATCTACATTACCGACTTTGTTTCCTGTGAACTGCTTCGCTTCTAATGATATGTATGGATACATGATATTACTGACATATTTTACGATTATCAATGTATTTTTTTTTTTTCTTTCCCCTTGTCTTGTTTCGCTTTCGTTTCACTTTTGAAGTTTTACCAAAAACCTCTCACATTTCTTCTTGATCCGGTGTTTCCCCGCAGAGTATTTCCATACGCCGTAGTAGTGCATATTATGCTTACATTTTTACTTTTTCATTATATTCAATCATGTTTTCTTCAGCATGTGTGTGTGTATATTGTTCGCAGGCTTCTGTCACACAGTATTACTGATGTATACAACTGTCTGAATTAGCCTTTTCGTTTTCACTTTCACATGTGCTAATTAGTGGCTTTCTTTATTTACCAGACCCAACTTTCACTTTTATCAAACAGTTTTCCTTATGACTTCCTTGTTTACATATGTAATGTATGTATGTATAATACTACCCAATTTTAAGATATGCAATTTTGGATGCTTGATACCCTATAAAAGAAATTAATTATCAACCTAATATAGCTATAAATAGTTCTACATCTTTACCCATTTTTGCTTGATGGTTTAAATACCATTATATTTTAAACTTTGTTCCTCACGACTAGAAAATATCCGCGATGTCTAAGATCCACTCAGTTAGCTGCATAAGAGTCTATTGAAGTGTACCTGCATAGTTGCACACTTTTTTAAAATATGCAGCTTCTATTTACAAACAAATAACAAAAGAATTAAATTGTAAATGAGATTGATAACTGTCACACAGATATAATGATAGGATATCCTTTTGTTGATTTCTTCCGAATAGTTTCCGCAAAAATCAATATGCGGGGTTGCATATTCCTCGAGGCACGTACTCCGTAAGCAGAACATAATATCCCCCATATATATGCACTTTCCGAAGGGCGAATGTGGTGTCTATTGAATAAGATATGCAGAGAGCCACAGCATGGAACATTTCAATCTTTCAGTTAATTGCGTTTTTTAAGATAACTACCAGGGTATTTAACTGCTTTCAACACTTGTGCTTCTCATCTGAAGAAATGTGTTAACGAGTTCTGCAATAATGATGATCCTAATACCTCAGTATTATCCTTTGCAGAACGAATCATATTGCTAAATGAGCGCTTGGGGAATGTTTGAAATGCGTACAAAAATAAATATATACGAAGTTGCATTCCATAATACCATACTTACATCGTGACTTCAAATCATTACATAAATTACAAATTTGTAACTATGTCGGGTCTTAACAAAGTTCCCGAGTCAAGTTGGGGAATATGCATTTTTGGAAGCACAGCAAAGAAGTGCATCGGAGACCCTTGCGCTCAGGAAAAATACGAATCTTCCATGGCCATTTCGCATACTTTCTCAAGACCCTAAAGGAAACGTCTATGGATTTGCGCAGTTAGAAAGGAGATATAATTCTTCTCAAATATACAGGACCAACTCTTGGTAACCTTCGACCTCAACCTTAATATTATGACAATGATAATTATGATTCATACTTGACCAATCAAACGCTGATTAAAAAAGATTGAAAGTTGGCTGCAGTCCTTCTATTCAGCTGGTTAAGTGGGCTCTCCCTTACGGCGTCTCTTGGCAAGGTGTTTGCAGCATGCACGCCGAGGAGAGCAGAAGCACCGATATACCGTGCAGCAAGAGCACGGAAAGGACAATAAGGCTTTGGATCGAATAGAATTAGTTATCCCGGGGACGCGAAGATCATAGCAAATGAACAACTTTGTTTTCTTGATTTGGATTTTCTGTTTGATTTGCTGTCTCATGTCTTGGAGACTATTTCTCTTTAAGGGTAACGAATTCTGTAGTGTCAGTTCCAATGTTTTGCAGAGCGATGCTGTATTTCACCCGCTTTGGTTCTTTCACATCTTACCCTTGGCACTTTCCGGTACGTAATAGGCAAAAGTCCCTAGAAAATCCCATGTAAATAGTAATATCGGTTGAGGTGATTCGGCGGAGACACGGCCACTCCGTGCGCAAATCGCACGACAATCTAGGATGTATGTATGTAAAGCCACAAGAAAGGGTATCTGAGAAAGTTTGGACGGCGTAGAACCCGTAAGAATAGATGTAATAGAAGACAACGGAAGGTGGTGAAAGGTAATGTATTGGCAGGCATTTCAAAGAGCAACTGATCTGATTCCAGAACCCCGAGAAACGAAATCGTGATCAAAAGTAAAGGACCAGGAGGGGAAATAGAAAGAAGCCAAAATACCACAATACTTTCCTGTATGCGTGCTATAATAGGCCTTTACGACTCCTCCAAATACCTTGATACCAACAACGACCAAAAGCAATATTGCATAATCCGAGAAGAACAAGAAGGGAAAAGAATAAATACACACCAAATATGTAAAACAAAATAAAAAACCCAAGTTCAAAAAGAATCTCAAACCGTCCCCGCAATGCTCAAATCCCTAATCTCCTGCAACACCTGCTCGACCCGATCATCCAACCGGCCCTGTGCATACTGCTCTCTCGTATCCGAATCCAAATACTGCTGCACCTGCGCCATACGCGAGTACGCCTCCGCGCAGAACCGTAACTGGATCTTGACAAGGGCCTCAAACGACGGATCCAGGTATGGAACACGGAGGTCAATGAGCTGCGGCAACTCGTTGAAGAGCTGGTCATTCAGCTGCTCGTAGGCCTGCTTCGCCATTTCGGCCTCCTTCTCGGCGCGGGGCAGCTTGGTCGGGTCCTTGTCGGGCTTCTCGACGAGCTTCTTGACTTTAGCGCGCATGGCGTCGTAGTCGAGGAGTTTGTGGTTGCGCTTCTTGATACATTCGTTTATGTCGGGGAAGTAGGCGCAGAACCGGGATATGGGTTCCAGAACGGTGGTTCTGCGGTTGTGAAGAGGTTAGGTCTTGTGGCTGATGTGGATTAAAAAAACATTCCGTACCTGTATGGCCCATCAAGCGCCTTAATTGTTTCTGCGTCAAGGTCTTCGACAGCCTGCTTGTAGCTCCGACTGACCCCATCTTTGGCGCCCGCATCGCCGTAAAATGCATCTATTGTCTCAGCAATGCGCATTTGAGATGCCATCATCGCTATTCTCCTCTATTAGCATACGACTAATAATCCAACTCATTAGGTGTGAAGTGGGGAAAGGCATTGAATACAAACCTCGCAACGAATCCAAATAACCCTTCGCCTCCTTTTGTAGCCTATTCGCCGCTGCTTCCATAGTTCGATAGCGTCTATACCAAAGGCAATGCGCATATCAGCCAAACAAATACTTTAAGCACATTCGTAGCATGTTCGTATCTAATTCCACTTGCAAGAAATCGTCCATACCTCTCTTCAACCTCGTAGTCTCGATCACTCGTCCTCTCCACATGCCCTGCACGCATCACAAACTGTAAGTATACAAAAACAATAACTTCAAATTGAAAGGGACAAAAAAACCAGCTTAATTGAAATCCTAAGCAGAAGGGGGAAAAGAGGAGAAAACTCACCCGTCTTCATCATAACCTGCGTCGTCGCCCGATTGACATTTTTTTTAAATCCTATTAAATGCATAATTCCCAATTCAATTAGCAATTACCTCAATCAGACCTCTCATATCATGTTCAATGACTATCCTCAAATGTCATGCTCATGATATATGCTATATCTTACGCCTCACCTCCCACTTCACAATCACACATAACTGTAACTCCAGCAACAGAAACAAAGAATGTCAAAAAGCACATACCAGCCCAAGACATGGTGATAACAGCGTCACAACCAATTCAATTTGCTTGTTTCTAATAAAACCCCCAAAAATTTAAACGAAATATCAGGCGCAGGGGAACCGGAGACTTTGATACCGCGCTAGAAGAAAGGATATACGGATATACGGATATAATGTTTAAATTAGGCCTCAGACTGGGATTTTCTGTTTTGATCGCGCTCTACACAGACTGAGTCGTCGGCAGACAAGAAGGGAGATATCAAGGAAGTCGGTGGGAATTGACAGCGTATTGTCGCGGGGATTCCGTCAATGGCGAAGTGGATAACGGTGAATGGTTAGGCTCTGATAGACGCCTGAACGTTACGACGGCCGATGGTTTGTGCGGGATTTTACTTGCGCCCTAGATGACGAAGGAAGCAGAGATAGAGAAAAGAGGTCTATTCCTAGATGGTTGGAGAGAGATTGGGGGGATTTCAAAAACGTAATTTTCGAGGGGGAAATCTGGTTTTTGGGGGTGGGGGGTGTGGGGTGCCAGAAGAATGGTATGGGAATCTGCGGTTGGCAATGGTTGCAGAGCCTAGTGAAGGACAGGGGGGCTTTGAAAAGAGCGATGGTTTGAGTTGGTATTTTTTTCTATTGAGTGAGAGGGATTGAATTTTTGAAGAATCGTTATGGAAGGATGGTTGCTTGTGGTGATAAGTGGTGAAGGTGGGCCGCGAATTGAAATTCCAAATGTTGGTGATGATGCGGTGATGAATCATCACATAACGAGTTGTGGGCCAAGTTAGTTACGGAACGGGAAAAAAAATACCTTTTCCGTATTTGGTCGGTTTGACATGATTGGTGGCAGCTTAGTCATCTGTGTGGCTCATCTGAAGGTGTTGTGGCGTGCACCAGCCCCTGCACGCCCCGCGCACGTGTTCGGCACGTGACAGGGCGTATAAAGTTAAGCTAGCTCCTTTAATACTAGCAGATATACCCAATCCCGAAGAAATATCAGCGCTTACTGCGTCATAGGCCGACGATGAAAACGGTGGCAGAGCTGTTATGTATGCCTGTTGGTATTCATCTGTGTAATCGTAAACATAACTTAGGCTGAGCTATAGTAAGTCAGGGAGGTATATTAACCAACTTGTGTGCGGAGTAAAATTTTGAAGGATATAAAACATGCTTCAACGATCTTGAAGTTCGCCTCTCTCCGCTTCACTCCGGCTTTGAACCCTGCAAAATTAAAAAGTATCCTTATATCCTTACGGATATCAATTCGCATGCTAAAATAGATGATGGATATTTGGAGAGGTGGAGTTGTGAGAAAGGTAGTGGTTTATTTACAATTAGATGGAAGAAAGTGAGAGAAGAGATGAAGGGAATGTACAACAAGAGGAAAGAAGGGCTTTTAATGTAGGAAGCCCAATGTATGTCCTGTACCGTTGGTCTCTGGAAAAAAAAAAAAATAAGGCATACCATGTAACAGAAAAAGAAGACAGCGTCTCAGAGAACTGACAGCAGTAAATTAACATCCAAAACAAAGTTGAAAACTCGTAATATTTCATCATTCAATCACCAGGAATCTTCTCAAAAGTTGACAAAACGGTATGACTCTCTTCCTCTCGTGACCCATATACACACCCCTGGAGAACCAATGGTGGCCCGTGAGATCGAATATCGTATAGGGGGACGATAAGCTTAGCCAAGGTAACTAAAGTTTTGAATTAGGGGGTAGTAAGTGGTGTAAGTGGTGTTTGTAGCAAGGAGAGAGGGGGGACAAAGGGAGAAAAAGGTGTGCAAGATACATGCCTGCTTATTTAGCAGCCTCGCCATCTGTCCCGATCACAAAGCGAATGACAAACAAACATAAAAACAGAAATGTACAAGAGAGGGCAACAGGAACAAGAAATATGCGGTTATAGTATAATTATGTAGAGTGGTGGTGGAGAATCACCATCTGAAAAACTTGAAGAAAGAAGGGAGAAGAAGAGAGAAAAAGAGAAAAGCCGCCAGGAGATGTATCAGAAAATGAATATTACTTCATTATCACAATGTTCAACAAAAAAAAAAAAAAAAACTCTATTCATTTCATTTGCATAGCATAACAATGCAAAGAAGTTGACTGACATTATTCATTACAGAAGAGGGTAGAAATGAGTTGACCAAAATGTATAAACAAAACATATACATATAACAAGCCAAAAACCCTAAGCATAATGCGTAAAAATATAACATCATCAACAAACAAATTATAAGCATTACAGTGTATAGTGAAATCAAGGAAATGAAAAAGTGAATGAAATATGTAAAAGGAACGTAGAGAAAAAAGGGGGAAAGCAAGCAGTAGACCTCTCCGTTCTATGAGAGTTTTAAAAAAGCAAGGTTTTAATAATAAAAAAATAATAAAAAGGGAAGAGAGATGCGTGTATAATATGAAGAATTTAATTAACAATTCATCCATGTCATGATGCTTTCTTGGGGAGTTCTTTTTGAGAGAGATTTCCTTCTTCTTTCAAGGGAGGTATACGTTTTGCTAGAAACGTCCCCGGAGGGATGTTGGCGTTGAATGGAGGAGGATGAAGCAGTCCTGAGAAACGAGGGTGAACCATATCTATGTGCTTGTGCGTTTGTATTTGTGATGAGAAGGGCCATATTCGTAATCTCAATTCAAAATCAGAAGAGAGAAGATGTGGGGGGGGGGATCGTTAATATTCCTCGCTTTTTGTGTCACTAGACATTAAGGGTCGTCAATTTTAAAATCCCTCCTCTCCCGCCTTGCATATTCGTATCTCACGAACCCATTCAGATTTCAAGACCTGAGACGCCGTTATGCGGCGGGTGGGATTTGGATCGAGTATTGAGTAGATCACATTTCGACAGCGTGCCTGCAAGACAAGAAGAAAAGAAAGAAAAAAAACTAGTCAACAATAACGTCTTGGGAAATAAGGAATAAGTGGTGATCAAAGACATACCCGATGCAGCGTCTCAATAGGCGCATACCCATCCTCATCCTTCCTCCCCTCCAAATACCGGTCATAAAACTCATCCTCCTCCCTCTGCGCGACACGCCACAAGTGCCTCCCAGTCCTCATAGCCATATAAATAACACCGGTAGCCCACACATCCACCGCGCGCGGATCAAACTCCTTATCCACGTACTCCTCTGGCGCAATATATGGTGCCGACCCACACAGTCCAGCCGTCATGTGCGCCTCCTTCTCCCAGGCCATACGGAAACACTCGCCATTGCCAAAGTCCGTAATCTTCAACGCACCGTGTGTGGTCAAGAGTAAATTCTCGGGTTTCAGGTCGCGGTGTGCCACGCCCATTTCGTGCATGTACTCGACGCCACGCATGAGTTGCTTGAAGTAGCAATCTGCCTCGCCGACTTCGAGTTTGCCCGCTGCCAGCACGAGTGTGTACAGGTCGCCGCCAGCGCAGTATTCCATGACTTCGCAGTAGTCGCCCTTAGAGTCCTGCATGAGGTCTAGCGTGTGGATGATATTCGGGTGTCGGAGGGAGGAAGAAATACAGAATTCGGACGTGAGGCGCTTCTGATACCGTTTTGCGGTCTCCTGTGGTCTGCGGCGGAATTCCTTGACGGCATAGAGCTGTTCGGTCTTCGAGTCTCGCGGATCGACCTTATGGGAGATCCGGACGATTCCAAAGGCACCGCGGCCCACGATCTCCTGGCATTTGCCGTACTTGTCGACGAGGGACGCGGCAGCGTTGGGACCGCCCTTTTTGGTGTCTGTTGTTGTTCCTGCTGCTGGAGTTGCTGCTAGCTTCTCGCGTTCGCTTTTCAGCTGGTCAACCCACGTTGACATCAGTGATAGATGCTGGTCTTCAACTTGTTCTTCCTTCTTTTTCCCGCCGCCTAGGATATCTCGTAGCATGTCTGAGAGTTTCTCCTGGCGCTTGGCGCTCTTTAGGTGATGCATATGAGATCCACCCTCGACGACTTCAAATCGTTTGTGAGTGGAGCAGGCATCTTTGTGTTTCTTAGCATCCCCATCCACTTTTTTGTCCGATTGCTTCGACGAGGACTGGGTAATGGAACCTGCAGTGGGATATTCACTTGGAACGGTGGCGACGGCGGTAGGAGATGGTGGGTGTACTCCAGTATGATTAACGTTACTTGCGCGATTCGGAGCAACTGCATCTTTCCCGACATCGACATCTTTGTGAGACACTTTGCCGGACTGGAACATGCGGGAGAAAGGGTTTGTCATTTTGGATTTGACTGGTTTAGCAGGATTAGGAGGAGACTCCCTCCCTCCCTGCTGAGCCTTTGGGTAAGCAGCAGGGAGGTGGGTATTCTCCTGGGCCTTTGTTATCTGGTCGCCATCCGGGCCATGTGAATTCTGCGATGCTGTGGAGGTTGTCGATGGTGTCGATAGTGGAACGGATGGATTCATGTGCATAGATTTTGAGAGGGAAAGCGGATGAAGGAGTCAGATGTGACTTGACTCCAGGAGATGGGGGGAAAGCTGCAGGTGACAATACCAGCAGGATAGATTTATAGCCGTGGCACTTAGAGTGTGGTAGAAAAGAGGTGGTAGGTATTTAAGGAGAGGCGTTGCGGTTAAAATGGTTAACTTGACACGGGGGGATGACAAAGCGGTCAGGAGGGGAGGTAAAAAAAAGCAGGCTTTGCTCTGCTTTTCTGGCCGTTGGTCGAAAGCAGCAGCGCCACCCAAGGGTCAATTCACAACCGCAAGGACTAGACAAAGAGGATACGGCGAAGGATCTCGGTATATTTGCAAAACGAGCAGCGGTGGATATGAATATATATATAGAGTGTGCGTATATTTCTATGAAGAGAAGGGTGGAAAAAAGAAGCGGGGAAAAGAGATGGGACGAAGCCCAGAAACGGTGAGTATTAAGGTCGCGACGACAAAATAGAAGACTTAGACTGGAGACTGATGAGAATCCGCCAAGACTCGTCAAGACTCTCCAGCTGGCAACGGAAGAAAAAAAAGAAGTTAAAAGAGAAAAGAAGAAAACAAGGAGGAGAGGAGAGGAGAGGAGAGAAGAAGAGACACAAGGCAAAGTTTTCTGGGAGGCGAGGCTAGAAATAATATACGCCGTATGCGAACTAAGCAAAAACTATTTCCACTAATTAACTATCCAGAGTGTTGAGATTTAAACCTACTCCTCCTCCCTGATGTATTCCTGCTTACTGCCACTGCTAAACCTTCTGTTACCTCCCAGATATAATAATCTAATAATCATAATAATAATCAATAAATAATAAACTCCGTAACAATAATGCTGGCGCTTTCCTGCAACGGTCCAGGATGGACATGGCCCATATTGGATGAAGCTTCTTGCACCAGTTCATTTAACTAGCTGGCAGTTTGGTCGGATTATTCGTATGTAGATACGTCTTATAGATTCCGATACTGATACTGCGTAATATCTGCTCCCGTAGTTACAGTGTGGCGCCCGGTGGGAATTTTGGGACCCTGAGCAGCCACTCAAAGTGGCTGGGTTTGGGAGCGGCCCTTCATTGGGCAGGACATTCCGGTATGCGCCACGTATGGCAGTATTATACAGTATGGTATGGTATGGTATCATCATCTCCTATGTATTAATCACTGATTCCATCAAGTTTGCTTTGATGGTTTAAAAATGCGCAAAGCTGAAGCTTGGTAAGTTTAGCTAAACCTATGCCGTCATCCCCACTAACTAATTAATGTATGTTTGAACAGTACCTCCGTACATACTTACATACTTACATCTGTATGTCTGTAAGCGGTTCCGTATTGATGAGATGAAATAGCTCGTATCAAATTGAAAATCGTGCTGCTGCATGCCATCCAAACAACCAATCAACAAATCCATCCAAACAATCTCTCGAGTCCCAACTCTCTACAGGCGTCAAGCTATCCGATGAGGGTATCCTATGATGCAGTTATCCTCGGGTACGGCTAAGGTTTTTCCCCATTTTATTTACGTTTCTTTGCCCCCCGCTTCAAAGCTTAGGCCACATAGCAGTCAACGCTTATTCCGAGAAAAAGTAGAGAAAAGAAAAGAAAATAGAGTGTGCTGAGTTCATACTTCACCACACATGTCAGTCAGAAATTAGAAAATAATTGTGCGTTTTTTAAGGGCCCTGAAAAAGTACTCATCGTATGGCCCAAAATTTGATATCTTTTGACACCTGGGATTTCCTCAATAATCGTTAATGAATGGAAAATAAACGTCTGTAACAGTCGTACCCGATCCGTGATCAGCCCGCTTTCTGTCCTGCGCCCACTAAAACATGCTGAGTTCCGTTTCATCCCATCTTCTTCCTCACCGCTGTTCGATATGGGAAATAATCCTGTAACCACTCTCACATGCATGGCTTTCACCATTACATTGGCTTTTAACTTTAAACCTTCCGTGGCTTTTTATGCACCTCATTTTGCGAAATTTGAATTCAACATCTGACTTTTTTATCGGAAAATTACTAAATAGTGAGTCTTCTCTCCTCCCGCCGCGCTAGGAGACTCGCTTCATTATTATTCACTCTGTCGACTCTTGGCTTTGAATTGGCCATGGCCCTTTTGCCGCTGTATAAGTGGAGGAAACATTCCTTCCAAGCCTAGTATCGTGGCATATGTGACAGAATGGCAGGCTTGATCGATTGCAAAGGTCGCTAACTACGAAAACGACAATATATACGGTGGAAAATAGGTCATGCGACGGAAGGGTCGGACACCCCACCCACCATAGTAGGAGTACTCAATATTATATACAACAATAGGCCTACTGCCAAGTACAGGTACGGAATCAACTGGGAAAAGGTGAAAAAACCAGTTAAAAAGGGGGAGAGCATTAAAAGAAGCACTCATTTTCTCAACTTTATGATCTTCTTTCAATGTGCAAACTTAGTGACTCTCAATGACTTGATAAGATTATCTGCCACATTATCTGCAAATGATATGTAGTGTAAAACAATTTCATTTTTGCGAATAAGATCTCGGAGAATGAAAGTGAACCCTCCCATGTTTGAAATAATGTGATACAGCTTCATTAGAGAAGAGCTTTATTGCAGACTTGTTATCAGCATAAATAATTAATATAAAATGTTAACTAAAAGTAAAATACACTTCTCAGCAGTGTTTAACTCATCAAATTAAAATAATAGAAATTCAACACTAGCATTAAGCTCTTAAAAATAATTTATTTTATGAATAGTTTTTGAAAATAAAATATATTTAATTTTATAAAAAATCTATAAATATTAATCTGTTTATAATCTTCTTCAGATGATAAAATTATTAATTATATAAATAATATAATTAATAATAAAATAAAAATTTAAAACTTTATCTATTTAATCAATATTAATATAAATTATAAATTTTATATTAAAATTATTATAAATATAATATATAATATATTTAAAAATTTTTAATTTTTTAAAATTAAATAAAAGTTAAAATATTTAAAAAATTTATTAAAAATATTAATATTAAAATATATACTAATATTTAAATATTGATTAAAATTTATTATATTTTTATTTTATAATAAGTAGTAATTTTAAATTTTACTTAGTTTAAATTTTCAATATTAAATCTATAAAAATAAGTATTATTTATATAGATAGTAATATTAATTTTATATATATGATAAATAAAAAACTTAATATTATAAAAATTATTTATAAAGTTTAAAAGATTTTTTTACTATAAAAATATTTTTTAAAATTATAAAGTTTTTATATTAATTTATAGATTAATATATAAATATATTTTTTATAGTAAAATATTTAATAATATAATAATTATATATTTTAAAAAAATAAATATTTTTTATTGATAGTTATTATAAATTATTTAATAAATATTATATTAAATAATTTAATCTATATTATTAATTTTTTTTTATTAAATACTTATTAATTATAGATAATAATTAAATAAAAAATATATTTAATAAACTTTTAAATTTTAATTTAATTTAAACAATTAATCTTTTTTAAATAAATATAAAATATTACTTTTATTTTTATAAAACTTATATTAATAAAAAATTTTAAAATATTAATAAATTAATAAATTTTAATTTTTATAAATTATAATAAAAGTTAATAAAAATTAAAACTTCTTAATTAAAAATAAATTTATAGTATTTAATATTTTTATAACTTTAATTAATAATATTAAAATTATTATTAATAATAAAATATTTTATAATTTTAAATATATTTTAAGTTATAAAAATTAAAAATTTAATTATTAATTAATTTTAAAAATAATAAATATTTTAATAAAATATTATTTTTAATAATAAAATTATATTAATTATTTAAAAATAATTATTATAATTTAATTAATAATAATATATATAAATTTTTTTTAAAAATAATATTTTTAAAAATATATAATTAATTATTAAAAAATTAATTAGATAATAATTAATAAAATTATTATAATTTATAAAAATTAACTATTAAAAATACTATATTATATTATTTATAAATTTAAATATTATTTTTTTAAATAATTTTGATAGTTTTATCGAATAAATATTATAAATTAAAAATAGTAATTTAAATTATATCTTATATAAAGTAATTAACTTTGAATTTAAATTTTTATAATTATTATATATAGTAATAGATATTAATATAAAATTTAATATTTTATAACTATAATAATAACTTTATCTTATATCTTATTTAAAGTTAAAAAATTTATTAATAAAAATTAAAATTTTATAATTATTAATTTGATAAAGTATTTGAATATATTATATAAATATATTATATATTTTTTAAAAAAAATATAAATAAAAATAAATTTTATTTAATATTTTTATTTAATATATAATTAAAAATAATTTTAAAATTTAACTTTTTATAATTTAAAGAGATAATTATAATTTTATAATAAATATTAAATTTTAAATTTTTAAATAAAAATATTTTAAATATTTTTTATGAAGTTAAATTTTTAATATAAAATAATTTTTGTTAATTATATATAATAAAAAATAAATAATATAAGTTATATTATTTTCTAAAAAATTAACTTTAATTAAAAAACTTAAAAATTTAAATATAAATATATATAATTATTGATTATTTATTTTTTTTTAATTTAGTATTAATTATAATATTTTATTTTATTAATATAATTATTAAAATTAAAAATTAAATTAAAAATTATAATTAATTTTAAAATTTTAAATTATATTATAAATTATAAAATAATTAATAATAATATTATTATAATTATTTGTAATTTAAATTATTTAAATTATTTAAAAAATTCACTGAAGCTCTAATTTCAAAGCTTTATATTTTTCTCTATTATTTATCAGTTTAGCTCTATTCTATTAAAAGAGTAAAGACTAAAGTTATCATTATCAATCTCTTCTCAGCTCAAGTATTAAATAGTAGATGCAATTAAAAAAAATTAACAGTTGTTAAAATTATATATAAATTGAGATATGAAATTTCAATATATTCTGAACAGTTAAGTGTTTAAAAAATTTAAAAAAAAGGCACATAAAAGGTAGAGAATTGATTTGAGATAACTGATTCAATTAAATTTTCTCATATATGAGATTCTGAAATGTAATAAGTGGTGATTTCACTGAATCAGCCATTATTGGTATTAGGTTGAATGATCAAGAGATTAAAATTATAAATAAGGGTGCTTTTAGAAGGACTTCTCTATTCTAGAGGAGGATATCGTCAAAAATGTGCATTTTCTCAGGGTGGCTTGTAAGCCAGATTATTCTATAAAATTCTATCTTTTTCGCGTGTCGTCTACTGGTTCAGGAACGCGTCAAGGACTCCGCCAAGTAGAAAGTGTAGAACTTTTATTTCAAATAAGATGATAGAGAGATCAAATGAAGCAAGCAGACGCAGATTTCGGCAAGATAACTCCTGAATTGACCGCAATTGGACGCAAAACAGGTCTCATAACCTGACTGAATGGCAAGCTTGATCGATTGCAAATTTGCGACGAGAACGACTCTATGGCGGAAAATAGTCACGTGATGGAAAGGTCCGACAATATGATGTCAACAAAGTTGGTTGTCCACATGTCTGACGATTCTATCCTTGTTGCTTGATATTATTATAATACGCAGTTAAGATATCGATCGGAGATGGCATGGATAGTTAAAAACCGGAAAGCATTTGAAACTCAGTGAAGAAGATTAGCGTTCCTAGGTTCACAAAAAGTGGAAAATTAGGGAGAGGAAAGATCTGGAGTCGCTTCAATGACTAGTTATATGTGCTGTCAAGAACCTTTACCAAGATTGCCGACTTCGCCATAACCTACCTGCTTTTTAAAGCATTTAACAAGCAGCAATGTCGTGTCTCGCAGCATACCTTGCAATTGATGTTGTAAATCTTCAAAGATTGTTGTCGAATTGCTTCTGGAACATCAAATCAACCGAAATGGAGGGGAAGAAAGGGGAGTGGAGTTTCTCGGGGTGAGATGCCATCGCGCAACAAGATAATCGCAAGCTCAATACGCTAACTGATAGGTTAGTTAATTGTCACCTGGGGCCTAACGTGGCCCAAAATTCCCTTATCTCATGGGGCTGTCTTCTTATCTGATGGATTTCATTCTCAGCCGCTCTAAGCCCTATCAAACCTGTTTGATTTATGTTGGGGAATAGAAGATGTAATAATGTTCTAGTCTTCTATCCTCTCTATATATATTAAAGCACGGACTGTATTATTACACTCTTACCGGCGAGGAGATCACGAAGAGTAAGAAATTTCTATCTGCAGAACCCCGATACTTTGCTTGTATTTGCACGAACGTCTCTCTGTTTCTTTCCAAAATTGAAACATCAGAGGAAAAAAAGAAAAAGAAAAAGAAAAGAAAAAAACATGGCTGAAAATCGGCACCCCAACAATCCAGTTGACATGCAGGAACAAAATTAAGGAATACGGAACACACGACGCAAGATATGACAAGGAAAACATCTTTCTACGTTTGCAGCAAGGACACGGTGTTGCATGAACACATGCGACTGATTGCGAAGATAATGACCTTGCAGCCACCCACGAGAATGGAACCCTAAGCTTGAAGACTCAAATTTGAGGCCTCAGGCAGTGGACATTTAATCATGATATGATTTCGTTTTCTCATATGTTGTACTCCGTGTACGAGATGAGAGTATGTCAATGGCTAAACTAAAATTCCAGCGTCATTGCGTCATTCTTCTTATGTAGTTCACCAACTTCCGATTCCTTCCTCGTATGGCCGGCATCCCCGCGCAACTGGAAAATGTGCGATAGCCGCTCACACTTTATCCCTTTCTTAAACAGACAAACATGGGGACCTGCCCGACAGAGGCTTTTTGCCGAAATCACATTGCAATGAGTGTGCGCGTTTCACAAATTCCCCCCACCTAAATCGAGCGGGCTAGATTGTCTCTTTGTGTTCCCCTCGCGATACCCGGGGCGATTGCGAAACTGATTTCGCAGTATTTGCCATAAGGTAGTTAGGTGGGTTTTTTTTTTTTTTTTTTTTTTTGCGTAACTTGACAGCTTTTGCGAGATAAGAAAGGGGTCACAGCAGCATCAGGCATGGACTAATGCCGTGTGGCGTGCTGTGGTTTCGGACTGGGTGTTTCTTCTTCTCGTTTTCTTTTCGTCTTTGTACGGTACGTTTCTCAATGCCTCAAGAGTGCCTCTGAAGTGTTGTACGTTTCTCTTCGGGGGGGATAAAGATGATTCGATAGAACATCTCTTTTGGCCCGGTGATATCGAACACCCCCTTCCCATACAGAGAGAGGTCATCTCTCCCGTTGAACATGTCCGCATTGGCCCGGTGAGAAGATGCAACAGAGATTCAACTTCTCCTTCAGTTAAGGTCAAACATCCGTTTCAGGAGAGATATAAAGGAATTCCAGACCGCTTCCATCTCATCTTCCTTTCAACACCCATGTTTTTTACGTCATTGATGTTGTGTCATTTACTGAGACCTGCATATAAGTTAAAATCTTCTGCCCGTCAAGCTTCATCTGCAGAAACAGTCTCAACTCAAAAGAAAGGGAAAAAATATCAGATGTATCCAAAAATAGCATGAGACACATCATCTCCCTCTGTTTCCGGGCGATTCAGTTCAAACATGCGACCTAAACATCACTCTTATTTATTTAGCCCTGAGAGTCGAGAATGAAAGCCAATTAAGCAGCTGAACGTAGTGTAGATGTTGACACTCAGAATTAGAAAGAATTAAAGAGCCAATTCATCAATTCGTAGACTCATTCATTTCTATCTCCATGTTATCCCCTCCTATCTCACTCAACTCTGGACAGCATGACAGCATACTCCCCTCAAATACGCGTATCACGCCGTAAATGACAAAACTACGATACAGCTCAGGTCGTATGAGCATGTATAGATTACAAGCGCCACGTAAGAAATGCTAAAAGCCTCAACCCCTCTTTCTTGAATTCTGCCACAGCCACACAACGGAAGTAAGAAACGAATGGCGCAAATAATCATCGCTTCATGTCTAAACAGCTAAGGTTTTCAGGCTAAACCAATGACGCCAGACAATTCCTGAACGGATAATTTAGTTGTAACCTCTTGGGGAAACCAATACCTATTGGGCTGTCTATTTGTAACAATCCTCCATTTACGTTTATTTGCGCAACAGAAGAGTGCAAAGTATAGCCTCCGTACAAGTTACCAAACTGCAAACGAGCGGGAAATTCAAACCAGAGCACTGGCAAAGGTAAAGATGAAATGAAAAGCAGCGATCAGCAGAAAGGGAGAAGCTGTGTGCTCAATTGATTCGCTATGGGTTTTCCCCCCTTTATTTCGTTCCTTGTCTTCTCGAGGACGGTAACTAGCGGGCTTGCAGGTTACATACCATGATGCATTCCAGCCCGGGAACATTTGATTCCTCTTCCCCGGGAAATATCTTTTAAAAAGGATAATAGAGTGGAAGAGAAAAAGATTCATCCACTTTTGTTTTATACTTTTCGTTCTTTGGCACACATTTTATTTTCCCCAAGGTTCCACTTCAAATCCGTTCGAGCGATCTCTGGATGGGCTACTAGAAAATTTGCAAGAATTTGCAAAATACGGCCCGATGCACATGATTCTAACATATCCTCTGGCAAAACCCGCTTACGACCGGGCTTTCAATACACAACAGAACTCCCGCGCAGGCCATTGCTTGCATTGGTGGTTCAACCGGGCGTTCCACGGGCCGGAACTGTTTTCTCTTGAATATTAGGGCTAATTGTCTATATCGCTCATAGCCGAAGGACAGAAAATAATTCGTGCTGAGACTAAACTCACCAATTCTCCTCGTTAACTATAACCATCTGAGATAGTTATAGATCCGTGGAGGAAAATCCACGTTGTCGTTAAACTTGATATAGATCCAAAAAAAGATAACCGAGCTGCTGGACTACTTACCTCTGCTTTCCCATTTTTTTCCGTTTTGTTCAGTTCATCTGTCTCCCACCCCTGAGTTTAAGATTTCGATCTTCCGCCTAGCCTGCATGGTTCCAACACGACAGGATGAGGCGCTTAGTCCATGCGTGGCATATGACGTGGTTATTGCCGAATCTAATTTTCCAAACATGATTCATAAATAATTTAATTAGGTGCCTTTCATTTTAGAGTGGTCTGAAACCAGCGGGTTTTTTGCTTTAATTTATCTATTTTTGGGGAGATGACACAAACGGAGAATTAAAGCTCCTTAATTAAACAAAATACCTTACATAGTCATGTTGTTAAACATCCACCCCCTAAGACGTTCGAGAATCCAAGGTGTAAAGACGCAGAACTCTCTCTCTCTCTCTCTCTCTCTCTCTCTATATGCACTACAAAGCTTTAGCCAACGGCTTTCAGGCCAAATTACTAATGTTAGGAAGTGGGGAAGCACTCCGTAAGACCCTGATTGAACCTACAGCACTTGAGCGAAAATATGTATGTACATACATATAATCGATATCTCTCGCCCAACGAAGAAGTCAACTTGAATTAAATGAGCACACCTAACTACCAGCTTTGGTTCACTCTTCTTCGGGGCTTCTTACAGTGTTCCAAGGTTAACTAACCAAGTCACGAACAACCGCCTTCAAATCAGGTAATTGATAACCAATCATAAACTGTTAGTTATGCCATCATGCCGGCAGAGCAAATTTATGGTGCTCCAAACTATATGATGGTTGAATAGAGTGTTCGCGAGCACTTGGGAATGGGAATTCTAATATTATTTTAACCCATTTATCATCTTGTGTCTGTTCCAGTTACCCCAAAAACGAAATCTCCTCAGGGTTGCTGGAATCAGAGCCAGAAGCGAAGCATTCTTAAAATTGGCGTATTTGTTGTCGGTTTACTAATTCAAGTTGACAGAACTCCATTTGTAAGGTTCGTTACCCCATCTATTTTTTTAGATGGTCAACGCCAACCTTTCTTGAAAATCGCTCGTGAGTGTCTGTCGTCTGTCTGCATGAGTGGTTACTATTTAACAATTGATGCGGCGTGAAGAAGAATATAACTACCTCTCCCGCCGCCTGACACATCCTTGGTCGGCCCAGATGAATACTTCAACCATAGAGCGGCCTTTGCAAGTATATCTCCGGCATTATCCACCCTAATGAGAGGGATGATGTTAGAGAGAAGTTTGAATGGCACAGCATGTAGATCCAGTGACCTTTATGCGATTTGCTCAATTCGCATAGACTAGGGTTTATTCCAAGCCGGCTGTGGTTGTGTCGACGTCTTGAGGACGAACAACCCGCCTCGAAGCTCGCGGTGTCGGCTTGCAAATCCCCAGCCAACAAAGTTCACCAATGGAAGTATGCACGACAGATCAGATAGATACGTACGATGGGGATTTCGGAGGCCCTAGAAAGAAGGCGAAAGGAACGAAGAGAATTTCAAGCGAAGCAGCAGAGTAATTCGCCAGCCCACAATAAAAATGCTGAATAAATAACCCGTGATCTGCTCATTTCCCATACGGACTTCTCCTATCCTTTCGAACCCAGATATATCTAGGTTTGCCGACACCTGCACCACAAGTATTGTCGCTAAGCCACGACAAGGTATGCCAAAAGAGGACTTGAGCGAAAATCCTTTTCATCCATGCCAGACTCTAGGTTCTCGCACACGAACAGCATGTCGAGGGGTTTGCAGCATGTGATTTCCAATGCGAGGGCGACTGCGAAGAATGACAAGTTTATGAATCTATTGAGCAGGGAGGACCGCCTGTACGAGATATTTGGAAGCTGGCCGCCCTGGAGGTTCTTGCATACATGGATTCACCTTACTACTAGAGGTGTTTGCGGCTGCCATATTATCGTCTCTGGGTCGATTACTTAGACCTATCATCTATCTACCCGGTCGTGGAAAGATTCTGGGCTGGTAGAACTCTTTGAACTTAGAATGGAGTAGGAAATATGGGATGGAGATCTCGTAGATACGGATATTTAAGTAGTACAACGCATTGTTCTACACCACTTTTATCTAATTCCTAGGAGGCTCCTGGGTGCATTCAGCTACGGTTTCGCATGGTCACAAATAGAGTGCGTAAGGTAAACCTGACCAGAAGTATACTAGAGAGATAAGTAATTAAGTTAAAAGTCCTCTATATGAACGAGTTCATATGGTACTAAGAAGACGGAGGAGATAAGAGAGCAAGCGAGTTAAAAGGTTAATGAGATCGGCTTGATTCGGGTTGGTTTACAAACACAATTGTTAAATAACGTTTAATATCAGTCAAATTGGAGAAATCAAATCATCACAAACCAGTCAGTCAGTAAGTCAGTTAGTCAGTCAGCGGATAAAGGCCATAGGTTAAGCTCATTTTGTGTACAAGTTGCTAGTGCTAGTGCTATTTTTCGAGGGGCAAAAATAGACGGGACAGGATAGGATTCAGTTCTGACTAACTGGTGAATTAAGGGTCTCAAGGAGACAGAGGAGGGGGAAGTAGCAGGTGGGAGAGGAGGGTGCTAAAGCGTGTGGTAGCAAAGTGAAGGGTGAGGAAAAACCCAGAAGAAAGAAACGTCAAATTAACTCTCGTCGCCCTCGTCAGGCTGTTCGAATAGGAAATTCGCGGCCAATTCCTCGTTCTTGTCGCATGCGAAATATGCTTGAATGACCGAATCGCGGGGGAATCCCAGACGGCAGAGCTATTAAAAGAGGATTAATGTTAGCTAAATAGATTCTAGCTAGGGAATGTATTCCGGTAAATGGCAAATAAAAAGATCATACTCTTTCAATCGCATCTCTTTCCTCCTCCGTGACAGTAATCTGATGCGTGCCTGGAGGTAGCTGCGCATCATCCTCGATATCCTCACTGAGCAGCTGAAGGAACTGGTCCTGGTTCTGTCCAATAAGCTGTGCAAGCTGAGGGTTCCCTGCACCAACCTGTTGCAGGATGGGCTCGAGCATCTGCGGTTGCTGCTGAACGAGTTGTCGCAGCTGCTGGAAATGGGGATTATTCCGCAAAAAGTCCAGATTTCCAAGACTTCCACCTTGTCCTTCAGCGGCAGTTGCCAATCCCTGTCCTGTGGCACGAGCACCACGACCGGCTCCACCTCCTTGGGGAGCACCGGCTTGCGCAGCAGCCTCAAACAGGTTGACGTGCTCATCCCCTCCAGTTGCTGCTGGAGCTGCGGGACCGCTGGGTGCCGTTGTCGCGGGAGCCGCTTCTCGCTGCTCAGCTTGACTGGTTTCGGGGATACCCTTTTTGTAATTAGCAAATTGGTCCGTTGAAAAGACTCTTTAACAAGTGGTTAACAGACTAAGCTTACATTTAGGAGGTACTCGATAGCTCGGTCGGGGTTAAAAAACGCAGCTCTCATGGCTCGATCTATATCACTTCTCGGAAAACCCATGGACTCCATCTGTGCAATTACTTGTTCGCCCTGAGGGCCCATTAGAAGGGCTGATGGATCGTTAAAAGTTGCACCACCAGCTGCTGCTGGAGCTGCAGGTGAGGTTGTAGCTGGAGCATCTGTGGTTTGAGGATTAGACGCGGGAGCGGGTGCGGCAGGTGTTGAAGCGACAGCAGGAGCGGGAGTCGAAGGAGCTTGGGATGATGTGGCAGCTGGGGTTGTTGTCTTTGGCTGTACATGTTGTTAGAGTCCAGACTAAGGTGCCTTGGGCCGAAATAGCGGGTTATATAATTGCATGGAAATTACCTTCGTGACCATGCAGACTATGAATCCCTTCTCCTCGATATTATATGATTCGATGGTATTTTCATCTTGTAGAATTTTCCCTGAAACAACAAATATTATTAGTGCCGTGCCCTCATGCAACAAAGCTGGTTTCAAATTCTCCCCCTTCGCTTCCGTACTAGAGTTATCCATTCTCTGGGGGGAAAAAATAATATCGAAGTACCAACCCTCTACCATTCCTTCTCCGGGGATGGATAGAATCGATTACGGAACGAGAGAAATAGAAAAAGGAAATAAGAGGATAAACGACGAACCGGAATAGATGAGTTTCTGCAGAGCGACATCCCAACCCCTTTCCTGGGAAATCCTCTCCTTAAGCTGGCCAATCTATTGGACGATGGGGTGTTAGAAATGCTTAGTGCGTAATGATAAGGCAAATAGCCAATGAAAGAACGATATATGGCATATGTATTTTTGGATACTCCGTAGTTCTTAAGCAGTATACACATGAAGGGCATAACATACTGTTTCTGAGGGTTCGGCTTCAATCACGAACTTTTGTTGCTTCAAATCCTACAAACAACAGTTTTATCAGCATATCAAAATGTCGAAGATATATATATGTTTGCATCTTGATCCAGTGTATAGACGTACCCTAAATGTGAGCTTCATTTTGCGGCTGCGGAGGGGTCAACTGAGGGGCAGTTGACAGGTGAGGGGGAATACGTCGAGAGGAACTGTCAGGCAGAATCGAATTGACCGAGGGGAAAATACTAACGAGCTGTAGAGAGATTTCGACGGCACAATCTAGGAACTAGGTAGTTGGAGTTAAGAGAATAGGGGAGGTTGACAAGCTAGAAGTGGGAATGAATAGGGTGGTCAACGTTGGCCCTTATGTTGGTTGTGGTCTCGAGATAGTTGGTGGTTGACGGAACGCCTGATCAGGGGAAGGCGGCGAGGGGTTCCGTCGATTCTGCCTTCTTGGCATCGCCTATTATGGTTAGCACCAGAGAATATCCCACTAGCTTATGTCGGGTTTAGTTTGAACCTTATTTTGTCATAGTTTAAACTAAGATCACGGGGTAGGTCTTGGCGATCGAAGCCTTTTAAGACGACCTTAAGGTCAGAAAAGCTGCGAGTTCCCCTTATATGAAATCCTTTAGAATATTCCTCTTCACTATTTGGGCTGATTAGCTGTTCAAGAATTTCATATGCAAGGGTTTCTTATAACAAATAGCTTGATTTCCGAGGGGAAGGCCATACCCTGCTAGGAGTTACGGAAAACAGAGTGTTTGGGATAGCTACATTTTGAAGGAATACAGATTCAACCTCAAGACGGAAGTATGTTGTGAAAGTCTTTCTAAAAAGGAAATGGTCCAAAGGAAAGGGGTAAAAAAAGAAAGAAAATAGAATAAGGATGACTCCGAAATGGTCGCTCGCCTCGCTATGCATTCACAGAGAAATAAGACATTTTCAATGTATGTCCCCTTTTTTTACCTTGGCGCCTGCGTGCCGTTAATGTCTAATAATCATTAGCTAGCCAAAACGAAAACAATCCAAGAAAAGGGAGAATCAGGAGGATGAAATAGTGAGTAAGATAAGAAATGTAACCCGGACGGAGATCGTATGATATGTGGTCGTATACGTTATGGTGCTCTCAGTTCGAAAACGACAAGATAGTTCAGTTCATATCCCCCAAGAATAGGTTCGAGACGTGGGTGCTCAGCATTTGCCATAGAGGTCGCACAGGCACTGTTTAGGAGGCGGACAGCTGGGTAAGAGTGTCAGTCAACCTCAACGACAATAAATGAGAGAGGGATATTTAAAATAAAACTCACAAAACCCCTTCCTGCCCAAAAATCACATGCCAAATCTTTTCAAACACCCACCCAATTTCAAATTCACTCAGCGACTTCTCCTCCAAAATCCACTGCCGCATCCTCACATAATCTTCCAACGGCCTCTGCAAAATCCTCTCCCGCGTCACCACAAACTGCGCACAGCACACTCCGCCAAGCTCCTGCGGCACCTCCGTCGCATTCTCCATCCGAAACAGGTGCATATAAATATCAAGAAACTTGACTCGCACGTCATTATTTAGTATATCGATCTCGGTCGGGTTGTGTGGGTTGATGGCCGTCGGGTTGCAGCCTGGGTCGGTCCTGCAGCGCAGGTTAACGTAGCCCTGTTTCCGGACGGTTTCGAGACGCAGACGCTTGAGGATACGGCTTGTGTAGGAACTTATGTCATCATTGTGCCATTGGCGGTCTGTGCCGTGAACGAAAGCGGTAATTTCGGGCAGCTTGTCATAATGGTCGATTATGAAGGTTAGGTAAGGCATGGCTTCACGGCCGCGGTTGCGGGGGACGTGCAACTTGAAAGCCGGGTCGTTTTCAACGGAGTAGACAAAGGGAACCCACCTGGAGTTTTTATTTTATTTTATTTTATTTATTTTCTGTTGTTAGCGGGAGATTCTTGGAAAGTTTTGGGTGTATTGTTTTGATAATTTATGGATAGAGAGACATATAGTTATATCTATATCCATAATATATCTCTCTATTTACTGGAGGTGCACAGAACTGGAAGGACTAACTCCGGTAGCATCTTATATGTCCAATTGACTTTCTCATGTTTCGTCTTGCCCAGTACAATTGCCTGCTTGATTTTGTGGGAATTTGGTACTAGAAGCTCCAGCGACAGCGGGGAAGACCACCACTCAATCATGTCTGAATATTTAACACCTATCAGAACTAGAGAGGTGCAGAGCAGCAATGCAATCGATAATAGTGGGCGCACATGATGTCGTCGAGAAAGATACCAGGCCATGGTTTTAATTTTTAATTTTAATTTTATTTTATTTTAATTTTTTCGAGGGAACCGGGGATGACGTTCCATTGATTGGATAAAACGACTCTTTGTGGCCTAGAAAAAGGGATCGCATGTATCTGGATCCAGTAGCTGGCAGCTTTTGGGGAAAACGGGCCGTTTTTCATGGAGCAAGGGAGTGGCACGGTGATGCGCGCATGCAAGAAATAATAAAAGAGAGGTTCTGCCTGTTTTATTTTGAAGGAAAAAGGGGAGTCTGGTTGCGGAATTGCCTGAGCCTCGGGGAAGCTGTTTTGTTTATGCTCTATTTTCTACGTTTCGCTTCATATTATCGGCTTCCAGAATTGGTTGCGTTATTCGATGCTTGCTTGTTTCAAGGTTTTCTTGCTATCGGGCTGGACTCTCATGTTGGTAGCTTTGAGCCAAACATATGACTCTATTACCACTGGACAATGGACAGTGGATAACAGGGACCTTGACCACCAAAAGTCAAGATGGTCACGGATGGACTGAAGGTAACGACCTCCCTAGTGTCCAGTAACAATCCGGATGGCGACGGCCATAAGTTGGTGGATTTTGGCACATGGAGATTTACTCCCCTCCCCCCTTTGTCTTTATTTGACCAATAAGTAACATTGGAATTCATACTGTGGTTGGAGCAAGGTTATACATTCGGGGCTTCAAGGGTCTATTTAGAAATTCATCGCGGGAAAAAAAGAGAGTTGAAGTGAAAGCTCCTTAGACGGAAGTGCTGTCCCAAGGTTGAGCTGAATGTAATTATGTAATCAACCCCTGTCTACATATATCCACTTGGCCCCTTTGACGAAATTGTTGTGGAATCAGCTCTGAAGATATGCATGCACTGCATATGAGGTAATTAGTTTATTTGTGAGATTTTGCAAGCGAAGATATTAGCCATTCTCATAAATCATGTTTTTGAGCAGTTATCATTAACTAAAAGTTATATTTTGCAATGTTAAATATTTATGCTTAACGCAAGAAAAGCTTTACACAAAATTATATTTTTATTCAACACGAACATAACCATTGTCATATCATTATTCTTCGCCACCAAGAGACAAAAATGTATCCACAATGGGCACACACACCTGTCATGATTCGTCTTCTTTCAAGGTTATTGAAGCTGATATTTACGTCCGGGTGTTAGCGTCCGCTCACTTTTCTTTCCTGAGATGCAGCCGGGAAACTGGATTTGGGAATGATTCTGAATGAAGTGAATGGGGTTAGATGAAGAGCAAAGGATGTGAGAGTATGAGAGGAGTTGGATTGAGCAATAGAATATATTTCGTTGCGTTTGTGAGTTAGAACTACTTCTATTCTACATTTGGGCTCATCAACATCAGTTGGAGGGAGCAGATATTTCTAATATTGTGGGAAGCCAACTAGGTAATAATCTTGAACTCTCCTCGCGCCTCTAATTGCTGAGGTTAGATGGCAATACACCGTGGATGGCTAATAAATAGCCATCTCATGATTTAACTTAGATATCTACATCCTCTGACGGCTCCCCCACGATCCACGCACCCTGCACCACCTCTTAACACCCCATGGTATATCATACATGTGCACGGGAATATGAAAGGGTCGTTTCTAAACACCCAAAAATGAACCGAATACACATGCCGAGACAAATTGCTTCAGATACCAAGCGCAACTTTCAAGTTCCCTTCAAATCTCCACCAATTGTTCTCCCCCAATAAATGGTATCATTCGCCAGCACTCTCATCACCAGCAGCAACCCCCTCCTCCTCATCTTCATCCTCACTAACCTCCTCCCCCTCTTCCCTAGCCTTCTCCTTCCTCTTCCTGATCCTCTCCCTCTTCCTCTCAAGCAACCTACTCAGCTTCTTCGCCGTATTAAACACACCACCGGTCCCAGACCCACACGCCGCACACGATGGATTCTTCCTATAGCGCTGCAACGCACACCCTTCGCAGAAATAATGTCCACACCGAGTAACAATCGGAGTCTTATACGGTTGTTTACAAATCACGCATGCGAAGGGGATATTCTCCAGTAGTTCATCATCCTCGTCCTCGCCTTCACCTTGATCCCCACTACCTCCAGCCTTTGAATCCCGACTCGCAACCGTCCTGCCAACAACCTTCTTCCCCCTTGTCCCGATTTCCCAATCCCGATCCAATTCCCAGCCCGCCTTGTAATCCTCCCGCGCATGCAGGAACTTACATCCATCCCCAAACCCGCAGAAGCCAGTCTGTTTGTAATCCTTGCAGACATCCGGAGAGTAATCAGTGATAGTGATTGTTCTGATGTTTGTCGGGGCCTTGATGGGGCCGAATTGTTTGTGGGTCGCGTTGGGGTTTTTTTGGAGGAAGGATTGATAGTTTGCGGAACCGCGGTAAGTGCCGTCTGGGAGGTTGGAGGGTGTAGACGTGGATGTAGCGACATGGGCAGCATCAACAGCGGAAGTAGATGTGGCAGGTGCGCTATTGCCCTGGTTCTTCCTAGTATTCCCTAGTAGATTCCTCGCGCTCAGCTCACCATCTTTGCCTCCAGCATCGTCATCGAACCAGTTTGAATGCTTCGTTGCATCGTTTGTCTGGGGTATTGGAAGCGGAGCAGCACTCGTTGAAGTTGAGCTATCATCTATGACGGCTCTCTGTCGTTGTGCAATTGTGCTATTTGCGGAGGATGCGGTGACGGTGGCATTCTTGCGCCTGCGTTTGATGGTGCGGCCGCCCTCTTCGTCGGAGGTGGAGTAGTCGGAGGCGGAATCTGAGGCGGGAGCAGGTGGCGAGGGAGCTCTCTTGCGGAAGCTGGATGATTTTGCTTTGGCAGAACGCTTCTTGAATGAGATTTGAGGGGTGGTCTCTACTGTTTGTGCCTCACCCATGGTGATTTGTTAATGATGATATCGACGTGTATTGTCGAAGCATGTTCACTGTTCGATAAATCACCCAGCTCAAATATATAGTTATGACATCCAGCTCTATCGTGGCTGACAAATGCCAATCCACGTGATGTAATTCTTGGCGTAAATATTCTATCAAATCGAGTTGAGGGATATTGTTGATCCGAAACGCGCCGCGTTTGTTTACCCGAGGACAGGTACAGTATCGAGTGGTATTGATGATTTATTTTGCAGCATTCGATCTTGGAGAGCGAAAATGGCTGAGGAGATAGAGTCAATATAAATAACAATAGTGAGAATGATTACTCCATAGAGGAGAGGAGAGAAGTCAGAGACATCCCTTTGAACTGGGCAATCTGGGGTACATAATCGACCTCTAGTTCTGGGATATCACTGTTAATCGAAAGACGTGTCAAATGCTAAGCTGGCTTAAGTTGACTCTCGATACAAGCGTTTTCTCAGCGCCGTGGGACAAGAATCACCGCAACTTTCAGACTTGTATATTACATGCTGAATCACATTCAAATCACATTGCTCAATGATGCTACCTGCTCCATATTGTTAACCTTTTTTTTTACTTCCCCCCCCCAAGCTCACTCTAAACATTTATCATGCTTGTATTGTTTCATCAGGGTAACAACAGATTTCTCTGTTAAGGAGTAAGATGCGGGTCGCCTTAATTTCTTACACCCCGAAAAATAATCAACAATTATTATGAGGAAAGAAGGTTAGGCGGAAAAGTAGCAATATTCAATTGAAACACTCTTTTTTGTTCTTTGGCTTTCTTCTCCCACTCTTCTCTTCCTTTCCCTTTCTTCCCCATCCCCGTCCAATGAACACGGCCAACAGGTCGTGGACAAATTAATAGCATATCCCCAACAGCTGTCTTTTTTTTCTTTAATGAAGTAGGAGAACGCTGTATGCGCGGGTGATCAGTCATTCTTTTATATATAACTATATATATTTCCCTCATTTGTTTCTATGATCTATTGATTGATTTGTTTACTTTAATTTTATATATTCACACCGTAATAATACCCCGTACACCCGCTGCAATACAAGATAACACTCCTTTCATTTTTTATAATATGTGTCATTTATTTTGAGAATCCCCTTCTTTCGTTGCTTAACTTCATTTTATATTTTATTTTTACTCGGTACATTCTCTATTCTCTTCTACCCATCACTTGGGGAGCTGTTAGTTGGTTCGTTTGTGGTTGTTGGTGGTTGAAATCCTGCTTTGACAACAATTGTGTCAGTTATTTACCATAACTAGTTACCGTAACTCCCATCCCAGTCCGTCAACAAATCAACAACGCCGGGCCAACAACCCAACAACGTACGCCGAAAACGCCACCATCTGTCTGCTTCGTCTCCCGCCCTCTTCACAATCTGACATCCCTGTTCTCCGCATTCCCCTCCACCGTCGTCAAATTTCGCAGTACCATCCTCAAGAATAACGCCCTACAGTACCCTAGGCGCCCTAGTTCAGAAGAGGTCGGGGACAACCACCAACCACTCTTCTTCCGCCCCCTCCCAATTGTGGAGCTCTGTTTGCTGGGGAGAAAGAGGTTGTATCTAGTCTCTCCCACATTAGCCAGCGGTGACTAGCAAGATGCGGTTGCATGATTAAACGGGGAAAGAAATCGAAACGAAAAGAGAAACTTACCTGGGCCACGGAGCGCACTCCTTGAATAACACCGACATATTTGGTTACTTTTCATAAGCTCAATCACCTTCCTTCTCCAAGTCGTTCCGTTACAACTTTTATTGGTGTCAGTCCAATTGGCCAGCTTCTCCAACGAGGTCAAGGACAGCATTGACACCGACAACAATAATAACAGTAAACGCATCGACTCCCGTCCGGGTGAATCATATCCCTCTCCGCAATGGAAGACCCCTTCATTTCCGACCCTGCTCCAGCCAGCAGTCTCCTCCCACAACAACGCGAGTCGCATCGCTATTCCTCCTTCGGCTCTCAGCTTTTTACCCTCAATGCCTCTTCACCGTCGCAAGTGAAGCGTGCCCTCGAAGCCCATCTGGCAGAGACTGAACGACGACTGCAGGATGCGTCGAAACTTGGCACTGCCCTTGTGCAGCAGCAAAAGGAACTTTCCGATAAACTAAAGGAGATTGAGCACCAGCAGGATGAGGGCGAAATTGGTCCGGACTTACGGAGGAAACTGGCTGATTTGGAGAAGGAATATAATGAAATTGGTCGGGAGACTGCTCGTGTGTCTTTGGGTCCTAAACCTCGGCTAGTGCCTGCTGATGAGGAAGGCTCCCTTTCTCTTGATGGTCGGGTAAGTAACCACTCTCTTCTGCAGAAATATTTTCTTTTCCTTTCCTTTCTCTCTCTCTCTCTCTCTCTTTTTTTTTTTTTTTTTTTTTTTTTTTTTTTTTTTTTCACCCTGGTGTTTGGTTGAATTTGATTTAATTCGTTATTTCTATGAATGCATATAGACTCTCGGGAGTCCCGCTGTGCTCTCGAGTCAGGCTACTAGCTCGCCAACGAAGGTCACTGTGCCGTCGAGGAGACAACGGAATCAACAATCAAGTCGAGTCCACGACATCGAATTCGCGACGGAGATTAGTACATCATTACTTGCTCAAGTCCGTCAACTACAAGGACTCCTCGTAGACCGGGAGGAAACTATTAAGGCTATCAATCTAGAGAAGTCCAGGCTTGAACTTGAAGCAGAAGCTTTTACGCAACGTCTACGCGCGCTTGATGAAAGTGAACAGCGTTACAAGGATGAGAATTGGAATTTGGAAACACAAATACAGGAACTCCTTGCCTCTGCCAAAGAAGCTTCTGTGAGAGAGGCTAGGCTAACCACAAACCTGAATGCAGCTACTGCAGAGAACGCTACAGCCCAACGAAAGCTAGATGAGCTGAAACAGGTCAACGAGAAACTGATTGAAGACAATACGGCTACGCAGAAAACCTACGATTCTGAGCTTCATATTCTTCGACGGATTGTCCATGTTGGAGACACGGAACGGAATATTCTCCAACAGAAAGTGGACGAACTTACCAACCAGAATCAAGAGCTGGCCAAGGCTGTCGCCGCGAAAATTCGACAACATGAGGCAGAGGGTGTTAATGATGTCGCGCCAAGGGACAATGATGACGAAATGGATGAGGGTACCCCGGAACATTCACCACCTCCCTCTCCAAATAAAGCTACCCCTCGTCATGGACATTTGGAATCTGAGACTCTGAAAAGCTCCCTATATCATGCTCATCGCATGATCCAGAACCTGAAGAACAATATTCATCGTGAAAAGACCGAAAAGATGGAACTTAAACGTATGCTTCAGGAGGCTCGAGATGAGGTTGAACAGCGACGTGTCGAGACTCATGCACCGCCAAGCGCCAACAAACGTCAGAGAGTAAAACAAGATGTGTTCAGGAAGCCCGCTCGACCAGAAATGCTTGGTGCCAGGCGCGGTTTTGCGGAAATTGAAATTGGGGAGCCAGATTGGGAGGAGCATACCGTCGAAGCAAGTCCCACCAGGAAGTTATCTGGAAGATTTAATACTTTCCTGTCTTCTGTTCGCTCCCGCAGTGACTCAGTTGATGCAAGTGACGCTTATCAGACCACAAACGAGACGGAAGACGCGTTCGAAACTGCAAATGAGCGAGAAACCGCGACTGAAAGTGAGGCTTTCCAAACTGGTGCTGAAAGCCTGGGTGGAGATACCAGTGAAGAGGAACTTACTGAAACTGAAAGTCGTTCTGGCCCCGCAACTAGTGTCCGGAGTAAAAAATCCACAGGACTGTCCATGACAAAAGCTAGCGATTGGACATCCTTCATGAGCACATCGTCGACTTCCGATGAGGATTTTGATGTGGATTACGAGCGTACGCCCATTCAAGCACTGCAACCACAGCGCTACAGGTTGAAAATGACTCGTACGCGTGAACGACGTGGGCGAGCCTCCGGAGACTCCATGGCCCCTGTGTGCTCTAATTTGAGTGCGCAAAATTCCCCTGCTACTAGTGTCTCCCAAGCACATCCTCTGATTATCCCATCCGGGCAGAGCCTTTTTGCGGAATTGGAGGACCAACTCAATGGTCCAGACAGTGGTAGCGATTTTGGAACCCCTCGTTATTCGACCACGGTATCCCAAACATCAACGCCAAATATTTCCAGATTCAATGACCAATGCCGGCCGTCCGAGGCGACTAGCACTTATTCCATCACTAGGGTAATGGTAGATTCGGGAACGATGACGGAATCCTGGCAACCTTCGCAGACTACGCCGGATGTCGTGGCTTCGTTGACGCCCGTTGAAGCAGAGACAACTCAATCTGACACTAAGATTGCTACGGAGTCTGGGGATGCGACGGAATTTGTTGACTCTGCTACACAGTACACACCGCGGAAGGGTTCGGCAGTTGACATCGGTGATCTTTCTGTTGCTCTTGATACTCCGCCTAAGACAATATGGGATGTACCTGTCACAGGAAAACAACGTCAAGTGCAATCAGATATGCCAGAGTCTCCAATTTTGACTCCGTTGCTGCCATTGGAATTACATATATCGCCAATCCTATCCGAAGAAACCATGCCTGTTGCTCCTACTATCAACAAGGAACAACCGCCACAGCCAATACCTCAGCTAGATATGTCTTCCATTACCTATGAGGAAACTTACCCTGTTCCTGCCCTTGTGAAGGCTATTACGCCACCCGCGCTCGTCTTCTCACCCATCCAAACTGAGACAACGGAACCACTGGAGCCATCTTTGCCAAAGGCTGTTAAGAAACCAACTCAGCAACTTAAGATCTCGCCGATTTTCACAGCGGAAACAGAACCGGTGGAACCGCAGGTATTGTGTGGAGTGGTCGCACAAACTAAACTATTCGATGCTGAGAATTCGTCAGAGAGACCCAATACTGCAGTCGATATAAACGAAATTTCGAGCCACAGCATAGTCGGTTTCAACTCGGTGGATGTTGGGACTGATCCAATCTTTCTGATTTCTTCCACTGTAGACAAATCTGTTAAAATGGCGAATGTAGGTGAGGACGAAAAGAAAAAGGATGTAGCAGCGCCCTTTGCCGATAATATATTCAGCCAAATTGTGCATAGCTCTGTTGCACCGCAACCTGCACAACCTGTCCCGCACATTCCGGCTGCGACTACAGAGAATTCAGTCCAGACAATACTTACTGCAACCCAGATCGACCAGCTTCTTATCGAGCGCTCTTCTCGTCGTGCTGCTGCACCTTCCGTGGAAGCGGACACAGACGGTAAACAGCTTCAAGCTCTTGTCGAGGGCGCTTCCGGTTCTCTCTCCACGCCTAAGGCAAGGCTTCTACCAAGTACATTGCAGAAGGATACGTCACAGCCTCCACAGACTGCTGTTAAACGTCCCGGGAGTGCTTGCAGCCAACGACGCGGCTCGATAACGTCCTATCCCCCGCTACCTCCTGACCACAAACAAGCTATTGCTGCCGCAAGCCAGCGACGATCTTTAGATGTCCCCTCCTCAGGAACGATGGGGCCTCCTCTCGCCCCCGCTTCTGCGTTTCGCACTAACGCACAAAGCAGGACCCGCACACCAAACGATCAAGCTTCAAGCATGAAGAATGGTGTTACACCCCGTGCGCATACTCGACGTAGCAGCCAAATATCGCGCCGTTCATCGGTATCTTCATTCGCGTCAGAGCTTGATGTACGGTTCAACATGAACAATGGAGGATATCCCTTTCAGTCTGGTACCGATCCACGCATGATCCAGGCTATTACGCAGACAATGATAGGAGAGTTTCTATGGAAGTATACACGCCGGACCGTTCGGCCAGATTTGTCTAGCAATACCCGTCACCAACGCTATTTCTGGGTTCATCCGTACACTCGAACGTTGTACTGGAGTGATCAGGACCCGCAGTCAGCTGGGAAATCGCAACATAAAGCAAAGAGCGTCGCCATTGAAGCTGTTCGTGTAGTCAATGACGATAATCCGTACCCCCCTGGCTTACACCGTAAAAGTCTGGAGATCATCACCCCCGGTCGGATAGTCAAACTCACCGCTTCAACAAGCCAACGGCATGAAACGTGGTTCAATGCTCTTTCGTATCTCCTTCTGAGAACTGCCGGTGAAGAGACTGCAGAGAGAGGTGACAATCTCACTCAAGATGACGTGGATGAATTTAACCCATCTATACACGGCTCATCCCGTCCTGGAGGATCGCGCATGTCCATTGCTTCTCGAACGAGCCGCAACGCACGCACTTACTCCGTACAGTATCCGGAACCCACGCTTACAGTGAAACAACCCGCGATCTCTGGTCGTGCGTCCCCAGCGTTATCCAGTGGCCGCAACTCTACTTCCCGTGTCGATGTGCGCCATGGCTCTGTTTCCCGTCTCAGCACGATGTTTAGGACTTCGGTCATGTCCGGGACGCTTTCGAGCCGGCGGAGCAGGTATGACCGTGCGAACGAGAATATAGATAACTCCAACGCTACGGAGCGAGATAGCACCGAGAATTTAAGACAACTTATTGAACAGCAGGAGATGGAGGCGGATCTGTTGGAGAATGTGCGGGCGTGTTGTGATGGTATGATTACCCCCTTCTTCTGTGAAGTTTTAATTGATCTTTTCTATTGTGGTCGAACATAGCCCTAATTTTTTTTCTTCTACGTATCAGGCAAGCATGATGTCAGCTCACTGTCTCGAACGAGCCGATATAGCTCGAGAGCTAGCCGTCTACCCCACAAACATTGATCATTTTTTCGATCTGACGTCCTACAATCTGAACAAGTCTCCTCATTTTTACGTTGTCTCTAGTCCAATGCGTCTGACGAATTTCCTTGTCGGGATATTTTTCTTCATCTCATCACCTTCCTGTCTCGCTTGGTGCATATATTTATATCTGTCGTATCCTATCGATACCCTTTTCCATTTGGAAATTCCAAATTTCCACACTTTTTTGGGAAACTTGGAAGTTCCCCGTACCTGGTCCTCCTACGTCGATATGGGATATTTTGCTTTTGCATGGGTTTTATCTGTTAGTTTATTAACCACCAGATCCCTCGACGGATTCCGGAACACATATTGATGGATATATTTCCCTCTCCACACCAAACTTTCAGCTCTTCTTTCTCTAGTCATGGTTTATTTCTTGTTAATGGCTCCTTTGTCTTCCCTTCTTTTTTCTATTTTTGCCTGCCATTTTGCCATATCGTCTTTTAACTGTCACCCGTTTCGCTAAACTGATCCTTTTTGATTCTGATTTTCCTTTGTCTGTATATATTGTTGCTCTTTTGGGGCCTTTGATGGTACCTATTGCTTACCAGTACATTCTAATTTCATCTTGCTTCATTTCCTCCCCAAAGTTGCAATCATATCGACAACACCTCTGAATCCAGCTTCTTCCCTTACCATGTTTCTTTTGTCTTTTATCTTCCTCTCCAGGGTTGGAAGTCTTTTCTTCGTTTCTGCTAATGAATGCTATTTATACGCCCTCTGTGTTAAGGGGGTTGTATGGATTCTCTGTTCTTGCATGAGTGATGTAGATGTATGGCAACTCATCGAATTAACGGAGGGAAAGGTTTCTGTGGCTTAGTATGAATAATTCAAAACTAACCGTTTAACCCTAGTCGACCAAGAACGTCGCGCACGCAGTTAAGCCATGCGAAGGGCTTTCTTCAGTCAGCTGGTGGAGACAAGGTCAGACTATCCATGATTCGAACAGCTGCCATTAAAATTGGGAATTCCCAAAAGCTAGAGACGCCTTTGAAGCTCTCAAAAGTTATATTTATCAGGTAGAAACATCCTTCACTATTGTTACCCTCGGAATACAATATTGTAGTCAAAATATAGAGCAATTTTTTCTCATCATCCATCTGAAGTCTGAAGCATACCGAGGTTCTCGAGAGTCTTCATCGGTTGGCGATTAGGGCTGTAGGCTTTGGAGAGTGGAGTATTTCTTCCATGGTGGCGGGGGGTCTACATTACCTAAAGTTCAGGGGCATGAAACGCATGTTGTCAATTAAATCCTAGTAATGATGCATGTTTGGCAGGAAATGCGGGATGAGCGGGATGGGGATGGCGAAGTGGGCAGAATGAAGAATAAAAACATCCACTTGATTGCAAGAGGAGTAATTAACTGTTCAATTAATTGACCAGAAACGATGTGGTTAAAAGTTGATTCCTTCATAATTCTGCAACGGGCCGGGCTCCACTCCTGTAGACAGTTATAACTTAGTTACATCCTCTCCCCCATAATTCTTTGCATTTTTTTTTTGTTCATTTTCTTCTTATTCTTCTTCTTGATCGGAAAAGAAACACGATTAATAATAATATTAAATAGATAATGGCTAATTAGGAGGTTGCCCTGCCCCTTAGTCATCTGTTCTTGCTCTTCATGCTCCATGGAGAGATCTTTTCACTGTGAGCCTCGAGGAAAGATATCATCTCAGACAACATATTGCATACAGTCGTTTTCGTTTGCCCACTCTCGTCTATCATCCTCTAGAAGTCTCTCTCAAGAATGCCTCTCAAGAAGTCATGAGATTTATCAATCGGATCTTGCTGAACAGGCCTTCCCGCCGTGTTTTACTGCTGCTCTGTATCTTCCTCTCAGTGGCTGTAATCATTGGCCATAACCTCAGGGGTCACCAAAACGTATGGTACCATCTTAAACCCTTATCCACCGTATTGTGTGCCCATGCTTTGGCGTATAAAATTGTCCTAAGCTGATTGAATGCAATCATGATTTTATGTTGTTATTTTAGCATCAGATAAAATCCCTGCAGGAACAGTATCATGAAGAAGCTGGCCAGCATCCTAGGTTAGTCTTTCAATATTGACTGCATATATTAGCTATTAGGTTTCTCTAAATTCATGTGCTGACTTCAAAATCTATTGGAAAAATACAGCGTCTTTAAGAATTTCATCTCAACATTAACCAAACTCACCGCAACCCCTGAACATTTAAACCATTCATACGTCGTCGATGACCCCCGGTTCGCTGACGTAAAGGGGGCTAAGATACCTAAAATATACAGTCCATATCCGGACTACCAGAGCCAGGAATGGAACAAAACCCATCGCGGTAGATATTACCCCTGCGAGGGTCCGAGGGGCAAGTTGGTAGCAGAAAATCTGGACGACCAGGTTGGGGCTTATGTGGGCGACCTGAGTATATAAATATTTCTATCAATGGTATATCTGACTGTATACGTACAAATGGACTAACGCTTTGCAATAGAATTCCCTAAACCCATGTTTGGCTCTCATGGAGCTATAGGCCTTAATGAAAATGTCTTCTTTGACCGCTACACAAGATACGGCGCATACGGCTTTGGAGAGAATGAAACGGACGTCAAGAATTGGAAGAAACCATCTCGGGTGAAATGGGGTAAAGTGAACTGGGGGAAGCTTCAACGGCAGTGCGTCGCAAAAAACGCCGCCAGATTCTATAGTGACGAGTTTCTGTTGGGTGACTTGCCGCGAAATTCTTCCAGACGCCAAATGAAGCCGGAGACACGTACTGCCCTTCTTATTCGCACGTACGTGGGAAAGACATACTCCGATAATGATATGCATGTCATCCGCTCGATGATCACAGAATTGTCACTGCAATCCGGAGGGGAGTATACTGTTTTTCTCCTCCTGCATGTCAAGGATGGGAAGATTGAACTTGATAAGGACGACGTGTATAAACAGGTTATAAAAGACCACGTACCCAGGGAGTTTTGGGAGATAACCGTCCTATGGAATATCCCTATGGTGTCAAAACGCTACCCAGACCTTGTTCAGATGAGCCTTACTGAGTACGTCCGCTTCCCGTTCCCTTTGACCTTCCTCGACTTCCTAACATAAGTTTATAGCGTACACCGCGCCCAATGGCTCTCCGTCCAACACTTCACCCTCACCCGCCCAGAATTTAACTACATCTGGAACTGGGAACTCGACTCCCGCTTCACAGGCCACCACTACGAATTCGCCTCCAAACTTTCGCAATTCAGCCGCAACCAACCCCGCCGCGGCCTCTGGGAGCGCAACGCCCGCTTCTATATCCCTGCCCTGCACGGCAGTTACAACCATGCCTTCCGCAATTTCACCCAACAATCTGAAACAGAAACCATATGGGGTCCCATGCCCATTAACCTCAAATCTCTCAGGCCAGAAGGTCCCTCACCACCAGTTCCCTCACCGGAGGAGGACAACTATGAATGGAGCGTAGGCGAAGATGCAGATTACATAGGATTCCTCCCCATCTTCCACCCTATAGGAACTGAATGGGTCATCCGCAACGAAGTCTACGGATACTTGGGTAGTGACACCCCGCGTCGCGCTTCATTGATCACTCACTCCCGCTTATCCAGGCGCCTCCTCCTCGCTATGGATAGCGAGAATGTCCTGGGCCGACACATGTCATCTGAACTTTTCCCCGTCTCCGTTTCGCTGTTGCATGGCTTCAAGGCCGTCGCGGTGCCGCATCCGATATATTCGGACAGGAATCTGTCTGCCAAAAGTGTAGAGAGGTGGTTCAATCCTGGCATTAATGGGCGGTCGGGGAGTTCGAGTAATAGCCCGTTTGGGTGGAAGAGGGAGGCGAGGTTTTTGGATTTGTCGTGGTATTATCGGGCGAATTTGGCGGGGAGGTTGTATTGGAATTTTTTGGGCTGGGAAAAGGGTTCGACTGGGGGTGCTCTTGTGAGTTACTACATATATGCGTGGGTTTGTATAATGTTTTGCTAACTGATTTATCATTCCTTTGCTAGTATGAATTTTTGTACGGACGGGTTGTGCTTCCGTCTATACTCTTCCATCCGATTAAGGATGTACACCCGGATGCAAAGAGCATGGGGTATAATTTCGATTTTCAGAATTAAGTTAGCGGATTCATTTTGTCATTTTCCAAGGCAGGTAAAACCAAAAAGGGGGGCGTTCTAACATGCGTCGTAATAGCGCAAAGTAACTTGACGGGGTCAGGTATGATTTATACACACGGGAGGTTTGGTTGGTTGCATATCATAGAGATTCCTTTTGTGTTTTTCCTCTCATATTTCCCAGTTAGTTGATGCTGGTTCATTTTACGCTTTTTATGTTCTACTGGCATATAGAATTACGTCAAGTGGTAAGGTTCTATTGATTTCTGCTTTTAGCCCTCTTTATCTATTATTCCTTTCCCATGGACATATATAATAGATGGACGTAAAAGGGGCTAACACTGCCCCTTTTAGTTATTTTATCACCCTTCTAACAATGTTATAGAGAATGGGAGGTGGGCATGTATTTTTTTTTCAATTTTCTATATGATTAAGTTCCTTATGAATAATAAGCCATGATTTATGTGAGATGTTGAATAACAATGCACACTTTTTGGTATGGTGAATGGTGTTCACATCCAGGGCCATAAATCCTTTGAGGCGCTGTCACCGTTGTTCCCTCTTCGGACATGACCATCTTTTCATATGGTTAACATTATATGCTCTCTCTACCTTGTGTCTTTCGTAGGAAGCAACAGTAACAGGCCAGCCATGCCTCAATGTTATTGGAAAAAGGAGAATTGTGAAAGCTACTTAGATTATATCTATGCGTTTATCACAAGATTTGGTTTCTGACGCAGCCTCCAACCCCCCTATTTGTTGCGCCGTCAGTTGGCGCAGTTCCTTGCAGCATCAACAGGGGTAATAGATCCTGGTACCCTATGCTGCATTGGAGACAGAGCCGCACCTCGACGCCATATGAGGAAGCGTTCAGTTGTTCCATCTTCTCAAGAAAGCGCAGTCAATGGGTGAGATGCGGAGTTAAAGAACATCTGCTCAACTCTGCAACCCTCAACTCTCTCGTATTGTGGCTGCATTGCTCATATTCTTCTGCCCGCATGTAACTCTGTCATACCTCGGACAATCTTCGGCATTCCGACTCGGCGAACCCGGCAAAACTCGGACAAGTCACATGGCTTCGGCACCTGCAAAGCGAAGCGCTCGTGAAAGATTCCCGGCCTATTTTTGTTGAAGGATGTTGAATCATGTTTTAAATTGCGTCTTGGTATATTCCCCTCAATTCTGGTGTTTCGACCTTATTCGATATGCTGTATTTCGTACATACGGAACGGATTCGAAAATACGGGATGCCTCACTCCTTTTCATATTGAAAACACATCGTCGCCTAACTGCTATTCATACACAGCAATCGGCTAAATATTAGTTCAATTGGGATATTTATTTTCAGACCTATTTTTGGCTGAGAGCCGAACGAGGCACGGCTAGCTGTTGGAGCTGAACGGGGACCAACACCATCCCGCCGTAATTCTCCTATCTATCCTATCTCATACCCGACGAGAGAAAGGGAACATTGGGAGCAAGCACGTCGACGAGTTACACAGCGCTGCCTCTAGCCCTGTAGCTAGTTATTCAACCAGCTACCCAGCAATCAACCTGACGATTGGTTACCCTCTTGCCATAAAAAAGCGATACACTCACTGAGCGATAATGGCGTCCAACGCCCCTCCCACGTTCTCTGAGTTTGTGCAGAGCGCGGTGGAACCGGGCATGTTGCTTGTTGGAGCAGCATATCGTACGTGATATTTTGTGTTGTTCTCTCTCGTCCGTTTTCTCAATTAGCATTTGTGTACTCTTTGAGGATGGAAAAGCACCAGTGTGCTGCAATCTGAGGATGATTAGGTTGCAGCAGAGGAAAATGGGATTCCGGGATAATTGCAGTATCGTTTCCTCCAACCCTTGTCTTGATTTTTACTCTTCTTCCAATTTCCAATTTCCAAGTCCCCTGCGATTCTCGATAGGGGATGCTGTGTTTTGTACACCATTCTTCTGAAGTCACCCTGCTATGGATCTTCAGTTGAATGCTTACAAAAATACCTCCCTTGCATAATCCCCCGTATATGTTATATGTATATGTAATGATGATGGGTTAATCCGGATATGCATGCCCCCTCCTTGAATCCCAGATCCATTATGCCCGTCTCTGCCCATATTCCCTATCCATTTGCAATCGGGCGACCATCCCATTTTGCGCGGAATTTCTATACACATCCAATATTTCCCTTTTTTTAAAAGAAGAACCAACAGGGCTAACCAAATTACTTTACCATCAAGCCCATATCTTCCCCTCTTTGGGGAACATATGCGCTCTATTGGTGATATATTTTATTACTTTTCGCAGAGTTCACTGCCGTTCTCTTTGAGACTATCTTTAGGCGCGGCGAGATTCTAACTCCCATACTTCGCCCGCAGCAGGTCCGCAGTGAAGCGTTCTCGAGGTTTTGGATCAATTTTTCAGGTTAGGTTTTTTTTTTTTTTTTGGGCAACCCAAAAATCAATCAAACCTTCATGATGCATGGTTTTAACAGTGATTTGGGGGGGGGGGGGGGGGGGGGGGGGAATTTTCCCAATATCCTCATCATCAATGAAAAACTAAAAAAATCTTCCCTCAAAACACCACTCATACATCTCACCATTTTACTATCCACACAGGCGTCCGCGATAACGCAGATCCTCCACGCGTCAGTTCATCAGTTCTAATCCCATCCCTCCTTGCCCAAGCCGACGGCGTCGTCCTCGACATCGGCCCCGGCACCGGCTCGCAAACCCCCTTCTTCAACAACTCAAACCTAATCCGTATGTACGGCGCGGAGCCCTGTCACGGACTGCACGGCGATCTCATGGCGAAAGTCGAATCGTGTGGATTGGGCGGTAAGTATCAGATTCTGCCGTGTGGGGCGGAGAGGGCGGCGCTGTTCCCGGCGCTGGGGAGGGAGGGGCTGTTGGCAGAGACGGAGACGGATGTGGTTAGCGGGAAGGTGAGGGGCTCGGTGCAAGGGCGGGGCATATTTGATACGATTGTGTGCGTGCGCGTGTTATGCTCCGTGCCTGATCAGCGGGAGACGGTGAGAGGGTTGTATGATTTGTTGAAGCCTGGGGGGAAGTTGTTGGTGTGTGAGCATGTTGTTAATCCTTGGTCTCTGCGTTGTGGTGGGAGGGGGAGGAAGGGAAACTTCTTCTCCCGGTTGATGCAGGCTGTTTATATGTTGTGTGGGTGGGAATTTTTTCTGGGTAATTGCCATTTGAATCGGGATACGGCCAGAGTGTTGATGGAGGTGGCTGAGCAGGCTGGTGAGGGTGGGTGGGAGAAAGCGGATATACAAAAGTGGTTTGAGTGGTCGACTTTGCCGTATGTGGTGGGGACTTTGGTGAAGAGGGCGTGAAGAATTGACAGGAATATTGTCCATTACAAAACTCGATGTTACAATCTAGAGTTGATACCTATTGGCACTTCCTTTGATGGATAGCAATAGAGTAGAGATTTGTTTGCATCGGTTTTAGACAGAGCATATAGTTTCCTTGGGCTTTAACTGCTGTCCTACGCTTTTCAATGCTAGATTAATACTTTCGTGCTCTGTATATCAAATGCCAATCGACTAAGTCCCTCATAGCCCTCATTGGTAAATAATGCGATCATATCTGGATGTAATGAACAATGAAATCAAATCAAAAATAAAAAAATAAAAAATAAATAAACAACAAAAGGAGAAGAACAAGGCTATGAAAAGGAAAATAAAGAGGCAGCCTGGAACATCCAACCCAACGCTGTCAGTAGTAAGCAATGTTAAAATATACAATAATAAATAAAAAAATAAAACATCCCATGCACCCCCCCCCAAACCACCATTACCCCTCCATCATTTTCATGGACTACAAGTTCCCACCACCTACCACCTTTCTGCCCTCCGGCTTCGGCCGTCCAGCGGGCCACCAGTCAAACAAATCAAGCGCCTCCTCAGTCCACGGGCCCTGACCCTTCTCATCAACATCTACACATGTGGCAACATGCTGGTTCCGTTTGGGTGCTAGGAGGCTCTGTCGCATGCGTGGGGCTGGGTCCGTTGCCAAAGTAGTTCTCCCTAGCACAGACGATGTGTCTGGGAGGGACTTTTGGAAGGATTTTGAAGGGGCGGCAGGGTCTAGCGGTGGTGGTGGTGCTGCTGCTGCTGGTTTGCTTCTTTCAGCTATGGTGGGGAGGGAGTCGGAGCGTTGTATCGTTTGATGTATTCTTGGTCGTGGCACCGGTGGTGTGGGATCTGATGTATTGTTTGCTATTGCTAGTGACGGGGTGATGTCTGAGTGGTCCCGGACCAAGAGTCGACGGGTGGATAGAGGTCTATTATCGGGGGGGCTGGGGGGAAAGGTTTCGGTAGTAGGAGAAGTGACAGGAGAGATGGTAGTGCATTGTGCACTTTGAGGCGCAGGAGGTGGTGCATGGCTGGCAGTAGACTCCTTCTGGTTATTGGTTGTAGAAGCCACTGGCGGCTTTTGGACACTTGGATTGAGGAATAGGTTTATGTATTTAGTTCTTTGAGACGATGGTGGGGGGTCGGCTTCTAATAGGGCGTGTAGAGTTGAACTTGACGGTACAAAGTGTAAGGTGTTATCTACCTCTGCGGTTGACAGGAGAGCAGCTGGCTTGACGGTATGGACAGGGGAAGGGATATTTTCGGCTTCAACGGTTTCAGCAGCGCTATCTTCAAGTACTAATAGGGACTGCTTATCCCCTCTTGATTTTTCGCTGTCCTGTCTCTCCTTTGAGCGTTGGACGGCTTGCGGCGGGAGTAGGTCCTTGTACATCAATTTCCTACGAGGCTTCTCAATGGCTATCTGTAGAGTATTGAAAGATCCGCTCGAGTTAGTTAGATCGATGACAGTCTGTGATTTCGTCTTCTCGCCCCTCTCGCCCCTTTTTGTTGTACCTGGGGTTCTCTTTGAACTAGATTTGGAGGTAGTGGACTTGTTACAAGCTAGATCCCTTGCTGGCTGAAAGCAGGCGAATGAATTTGAAGCAGAAGCGTATGAACTTGAGTCACGAAGCGGGTTCTGCCATGATGATCTATCAGCGTCATTTCCTCGCTCACGGGCGTCTTGTCTCTGCCTCTTTGGAGCCCGTTCAGCAGTGGCCTCAGCACCATCATTTAGACGAATGGTCTGATGGCGTTCTTCATAGGGTGACTTTGCGGGTAGCGCAACCCTCCCAATTGGCGTCCTTTGAATTCCCAACACCTCATTCAGCGACTTTAGCCGTCCCGACGAGTTTGGAGACGTATTACCATTCGAACCGGCGCCCCTTGCTGTAGAGGAAGTAGAAACATGTGTTTTCTTACTCAGCAACTCTGTTAAATCCGTCTGGGTCTTTTCAACACACTCGCAGACTTGCACGAGGACCCCGCGTTCCAGCTCCAGCTCATCACCATCATTTAATTCCTCGCCCTCGCACCAATGGAGATCTCCAACGAAGATACCCTGGGTATCATAGACCATAACGCGTTTGTTGAAGGAATGGAAGCGCAGGAAGCCATCTTGCCATCGTTTTGCCTTGCGCCTGAGATCATGGGAGAATAGACAGCGGAACCTGCTAACAGGGGCGGAGTTCTGGGTGGTAGCTGACGTATCAGAACTGAGGTGGAATGCAGCAGAGGATTTCATTTTGGATGCAGGCCACACAGAGTTGACATCTCCAAGATTATGATGCGGCTGGCTAGAATCATGACCATGGCTTTAACTTAGCATTGTCTTCCTACTTGATCCATTGGTATTGAGAGAGATATATCTAGTTATACCTGAGTTCCTGGGTATAGTTCTGTATAGTTCTCTGCTGTGAGGATCAACATTGTCTTTTTGATGGAGAGACGCTTGAGAAAGATGATGCTGATTCAGCGCCTCACTTGGACACGTGCAGTAACTAGTTAGTTTCTTGGTACCTACAGAATCAGCACCATATTATATAACTAACGTAATTCAACCAAAATGTTCAATTGAATAAATTGCAATCTACATTTCCAACACTCAACAACAACAACAACAACAACTAATTAATTTAAATTAAAAAACAACACTAGGGCATTAGTATGCCCATGAGAGCCAGTGACCACACCATGGTGAAACTTGTGAGGATGATGCTGAGACTGAAGATAGAGGCTCTGACAGATATGTTGAATTAACAAGCAGTTCAACTGCCTTGGCCGATGAAATAATAAAAGCCTGAGATTTTTCTCTAGTTAAGCCTTCTCCATGTTAAATATGATGCCTAGATTCTCTTACAACTTTGCTTCTTTTTCTCATTATTACTGTGAGCCGTCCAGTACCTATGACAAGATACGAAGTTGAGTAGTTACACATATAAGGTGATTATGCAGACAAAACTTAAGTGTTGAAAAAACACACTTTACAACAAAGAGAACTAAAGCCTCATAGCGAGATTGTTACTAAAGAGTGACTAATAGTTATCCGTACGTCGCGGCCGTTCTGCGTTCTGCTTCTTTCGGGTCGAAGTTCGGGCTCAATAAGGCGACTCCTCGGGCGGGCGGGACTGTGAAGCCAAAGGCCCCGTTAGTTAGTTAGTTACGCCTTACATTCCCCCAGTCCACACCGGGGCCACCCACTGCTGGCTGCAAACCCCGACTGGCACCGACGGAGCCCGTACCCGCTGCTCGGTGGCCAGCTCTGGTTCTCCCCACTTGAAAGATTGGGTCTCAAACAAATCAATGCAATTGTTCAGATATTATGTCCTCTCAAGCTGGGGAAAGAAAAACAAACTAGGAAATACATATTGGAAATTGGGAGAAGGATTAGCTAGCTAGGTATCAGCCCATACTCACTTCGAAAGGATATCAGATCTTCAGCACTTCGGAGTAGTTTTCGAATCCCCCGAGCAGAGAGGATATCTTCCCCATCGACAGTCACCCTACAACTTGCAACGGATACATGATTTTCAGCGTAGGAAATGATGGCAATTTATGTGTAGTGTAGGCTCAACTGCTAGTTTTAACTGACATGATACTGAAGGGTACCGGTCAGATGTGCCCCCTAAGCGGCAGTCTCATCACCCGCAGCCAGCTACGATTGTTCCTTTAACTAATTATATAGGTACCGTTTCTTCCTCGTTTTTACCTTTTGCTAATACTGATAGCTTTTAGCTGATATTTCCTTTTATATTAATATAATACTAGTTATGATTATGATATTTTCTAGCTAATTAAATTTTAATCGATAAGATTAAAAAGGAATGTTTATATAACTAGTTAATATTTACTTCGACTGGCTAAACTGTTTCAATTAGGGGTCATCATCCATCATACAAGAGGTTTTCAAAGTTTCAAAGAAATAAGGTTTATAAAATTTATAAGCAAACTTTAAAAGAGCAAAAGCATAAAATTAAGTATTGAAGTAAAAATCTCATTTAAGTTAAATTATATAGCATCAAATCTTTTCATTTTAAATTTATTTCTTATAATAGTATTGTTTATTGACTTTTTATCTAATTATTATATAACTAAGTCGGTTAGAAACTTCTTATTAATCCAGCTGATGTGCACACACACTTTTTTATCTTTTTACTCTATAGTGTTTTTAATAATAAAAAAATAACGCATATTTAATCACTACAGTAAAGAAGAAAGGTAAAAATGCATATAAAACTTTAAAGTTAACAGTATAATTGCTATATTTATTTATAGTCAAATGGTCTGTATCTGCTGATTATAAGTCTTAAAAATATGTCTATGAAAATATCTTCTGCAGATATGTTAAGTTAAGCTTATCTGGGGAAGTTCAGCTTCTATCATTAACTAGTTAACAGCTATTATTTACTAAGTCTGCTGACAGCTCGCTGCTTATATTATTGGCTTTTAAACAGGTAAAGCTTACTCTCTCTCCAGTATAATCATAGTTAAAAGAGATAGAGCTTGGTCTGTGTAGCATTGTCTATCTCAATCATAGTTGCTTCACTCTCCATGCTTCGACTGTACAAAAGCTGACTTGCTCTGTTTCCCAGCTCTGATCACTAATCTTAAAAAGCTGCTGCGATGACTTTTATTAAAAGTCGGGTCTCACCAAAGTTGTATATATTGTCCGACCCAATCTCATACTTTTTTTTAGTAATAAATCAATTTAAATCACTTTGTATAATATCTTTATTTGCATCCCTGCATAAAACTCACTGATAGTCATATTTTGCATGAGAATATTGTCCTTGATCCAAAGGACTATAAAATAAATCTGCTGACTTAGTTGTAAAGGTACACTCTGCAGGCAGTAAATCGACCATCTCTCATACAGTCATGATCCAGAAAGGCTGGTCTCTCTCATTCATGAATATGATTCATGATTCATTGAACTAGAGGTTCTTCTTCTGTAGAGGTCGGTTTTTAATAGTTTGAACATTCACGCGTGAGACTTAACTTGAAGTCTGTCTGCTATTGCACTGTGAGAAAAATGTCCATATGTTTTAGCAGCAGCTCAAGTTGAGTCTTCATTTGCTTGATTTCATATATGAGGCTTTAATTTAATAAAAGTGGTTGGGAACTTCTTTGCTGGAGGCGGCTGGCATATTGAATAATTGTGGTAAGTAGATGTTGGGACTCGGGATAGAATGACGCCCGGCTCGGTGGTTGAATCACGTTAAATATTCGTAAGATAATAAAGAAGATGAGACTGAAGACAAGTGAGAGCCCGTAGGTGAATTAGTTATAACTCGCAAACCAGTTATTTAGCTGGTTAATTGGTTAGTTGTGGCAACTTGGTTTATTAATAATATTTCCTACGCTTTTTATTTTTATCTCCCCCCTTGCGTTTTGCAAATGCTTCCGAAGCATGAAACTTATCATCTCTCAAATCATCGCTACATTCGCTGCATTATCCCCCCCCCTTTCCCCCCTCCCCTTCCCCCAGATATCTTATATCGTCTCGTCTCATCTCAATCTCCATGTCAATTGCATCCCGATTCCATCTCAATTCCGTTTCAATCCCATTTCTTGTCCTGTCCCACTGATCACCAGCTACCCACCGCCAAGATATTTTCTAGTCTCTCGTTTCTGTGCCCCGTCGCTCCTCGGGTCCAGTCTCCACTCACTCTCACACACGCACACTCTTTTTTTTTTTTTGTGACACTGCAAACCACTTTAAATATCATCTCACTAACTAACTAGCTCGCTTACTAAACCACAGCTGCTTGTTAGTTCTTGATTCCAGCTGTTTCTGCCTTGTCTGGTCCCGGACTCCCTGTTCCCCCTCTTGTCTGCTGTGTCTGCTGTGTCTGCTCTGTCTGCTCCGTCTGCCTATCGCAATTCCTCTCTTCCTGTCTCACCCAGTCAGCCCAGAGCTGTCACTGCACACTGAAACCATCCCCATCTAACAGGCATCTCCACTGGTGACGCATCCTGTTGCACCCGCACAATTCCTTGCTGCCCTGTCTGTCTTCTTCCCTCGACACGGCGATCTCATTCTCGTCCATGCTCTTTTAAACAACTTCAACCATTCTTTTCCCCCTTTTTGCTGCATCGGCTCTCTCATACCGTCTCGCTCTCCGTCCCGCTCACCGTTAGAACCTCCCGCGGCCCGGTGGTCATATCAAAGGTCGAATTGGATCCCTTCTCTGCATCCCTTTGGAACCAGCACGATGAATTCGGTGCACAGGCAATTTGGGAAATTTATGAAGCGGTCCGCGGATGACAGCCATGTTTCCGTTCTGCTCAAGGATTTCGATGATGCTGATAAACTCCTGGCAAGGGTATGCCGAAACCCTTTTCATTCCCTTCCCCCCCCCCTCTCTCTCTCTCTTTCCATATATCTCCCAAGAGCCAAGTTGGGTTGAAGGGATGGGAGTAAACGATAGAAATACAAAATTATTAAAACAACGGTTCTGACATTGTCCTGTGTCTATAGGTTATTGACTCGAGCAAAGCATGGCGCGATGCGTGGACGTCTATTCTCACCTATCAATCCCGCCTCGTTCAGGAATTCGACTCCCTATACAACCCAATAGTCGGGTCCTCAGAGCCCTCAACCTCCCACTCTCCCATAGAGACACCAGAGGTTACCCTTGCAAGGACCTCTCGGCTTAACGAGGCATACGAGGAGTTGAAGACAGAGCTGCTGACCGAAATAAACAGCGTGGATGAGAGAATGATCAAACCGGCAATGAACGCAAAGGACTATCTGCAACCAATGAAGAAAATCATTAAGAAGCGTGATGACAAGAAGGTTCGTGGGATGCATACCTTATCCACCCTGCGAATATATGGAATAAACTATGCTGGGGATGTCTCCTTTGTTGATGCTTGATACTAATGGATGTTCCATTCCAGCTGGATTTTGAGCGTTACCAAAGCCGAGTGGACACATCTCGGAAAAAGATGAAGCGGTCAGATAGAGATAATTCTGCTTTAGCAAAGGCTGAGATAGACTTAAGTAGAGCAAAAGATGTCTGTACCATACTCCACATCGAAGAATCTGGGTGTTGTTGGACCAACAGTACTAAAAAATCATAACAGGAATACAATGCAGCAGATGAGCATCTACGCACGCATCTTCCACCACTAATCACTGCCACATTCTCCATACTCCCGCACCTGTTGGCTGCACAGATTGATATTCAAAACAATCTCCTTGCACTCTACTACACGACCCTTCACAACTATTGTGAACAAGAAAATTTCCCTTCCCCACCACCCCCAATGGACCTGATAATCCAAACCTGGGAACGAGATATTCTGCCAGCCCAGCGCGAAGTGGAATCCATTGGCTGCGTCGCCTACCGCAAGGGCTCACGACAACCCAGAACCTCCGAGGAGCATAGAAACGGTACATACGCAAATGGCCTGGGATCCCGCCGTCCCAGCAGCCAGTCCGTCATTTGCAAATCCTCCGCTTCCCCCATCAGCAACATCCGCCCACCCTCGCCCGTCTTCGAATCAAAACCACGCTCAAACGACCACTCCCCACCATCCATCAATGCAATCTCTTTCACCAAACCCAAGTACTCCCCTCCAATCAGCAGCGGTCCCCCGTCCGAAATCTCAGATTATTCTACCAACACCAACACGTCCGCCGGCGTTACTCCATCCGGCTATACCCCCGGCGGCCCACGGATGGACTACTTTAGTCGCGAGAGGCAGCCCTCTGGAGCTGGTGGAGGTTCTCTGGGCATGACGCAAATGGCCGCAGCGGCAGCTAAGAAGAAACCCCCACCTCCACCTCCGCGTGCAGCTTCCAGCCATGCCGTGTTCGTAACGGCCCTCTACGACTTTCCCGGCCAGGGAGCTGGGGACCTTGCGTTTCGAGAAGGCGATCGCATTCGGGTACTTAAGAAGACTGACAGCACAGATGACTGGTGGGAGGGTGAGCTTAAGGGTATGAAGGGGAGCTTCCCAGCTAATTATTGTCATTGAGTGAGATGATTGTCGATGCTGAAAAGAAAAAAATAAAAAAATAATAAAAAAACATTGTTCCCCTACAAAGTAAAAAGTGATATTAAAATAGCCTCCCCCCCCCCCCCCAAAACAAAAAAATATAACCCTTTCTACGTCTTCTTTGGGATGTATCTTCGAGATCTTTTCTGTCCAGTCTCCCTTCTTTTTTGTAAATGAAGAATCCCCAAAACCAAGCATATGTACCGTCTCTGTTCTCTATTTCTTGTCATAGAGATTATATTTGACTTTTTTTCGTTTCCGACCTGCTCTTTTCTTTTTCTTTTCCTCCTTTTTTTTCCCTTTTTTTTTTTTTTTTTTTTTTTTTTTTTTTTTTGGGTAGCTATTTTTTATGTTCCGTACCGACGAAATCATTTCGCTGAGACCTCTTATATAAAACCTCATTCCCCTCATTTTGATCGATGCGTTCGTTCAATTTTAAACCCGGGCCACACAGTTCGTTACTCTCATTAGTTAGATTTGGAAGAAACAACCGCCTACCCTCCACCATGATGTAACGTGGATTTGCGAGCTGCTCAATAGAATAGAATAAATAAGCGAAACTTAAGAGCAATGTGGCAAGAGACGAAAACTGAAATTGGGTTTAGTTTGACATTTTCTCCCCGTTCCATTTTTACCCCCCCGGGATAAGGTCCATAAGTCAGAAATGCTGGGCTATGAGCTTGTTGAATGGATATTCAATTCTTCCTTTTACCGATATACATACATACTACATACACGTGTATTTCCGTGGGGTTATAAATTCGTCTTTGCAGTAGTGCGGATAAAAATGTAGACAAGCAGCTAGTACAACTGTTGCATACAACATGAGAATGATACAGGGAAGATATTAATCTGTCATGGAACACGAAATGAGCGGACTGGATATCCCAATCTGTGCAAGTGAAAGTGAAAGCGAAAGCTGTCCATGCTCTATATGGAACTCATGATATAACCCACCCTACCCTCCCTCCCTCCAAGCAAACAAAAGAATCGACAAGGAACAAAAAAAAAATTAAATCCCCAACTCCTTCATATCTCCCATTAAATATCCATCAAAAAACCTTCCATGATGTCAAAAACCATGCGTATCTTTAAAAAACTCAGTAAAAAAAACGTATTTATATATATATATATTCGTGAGCATGTGCTCGGATTAAGAGACGAGGCTATACGAAGTTTATACATACCGTACACCATAAATATATATTGCTTGCGACATGCACAACTTGCAGCTGTTCAAGTGGACGCACGACTCCACCACGATGAGAAAAAGCAGCGTTGGCTGGGACTTGGAGTTGGTAGCGGGGGCGTTAGGTTTGGCGATTCCGTCGACCACGAACTCAGGGATGGTGATTGTGAGCCGATGAACGCCGGTGCAGGTGGGCCTGGCTGTGAGAGGGAATCCGGAGATGCAGCGTGAGCTCTCGGGACAGGATGCGACGCCTTGTTATCCTGGGGACCGCCGCCGACGACGGAGACGTTACTGAGGTGTTTCATTTCAAAGACGGAGCTGTTGCCGAGAGACTGTGCTTCGACATCACGACGTTCGTGCCGGGCCCATGGGTGCGGTGAATATCCTCGGGTGGCTATTGCGTGTCGAAAATTAGACGGGGGGTGGAAATAATCCCACACCTGAGATTGGAATGTGGATAGAGCACGGCAGAAGGTGGTCAGTCCCAAGTAGGCCACCACCCATCCAAAAATCAAGAGGCCGATGTGGAGATTTGCGAGTCGCCGAAGACTGGCTTGGAGTTCCGGATATTTCCCTGCGTCGGAGAAGTCGTCCCACTTGGCATGATTCTGTCTGGCTTGCGCGGAGGGATACGTGATTATCCAGGCAGCGCTCAGGATGAATGTGCAGTAGAGCTGTTGCATCGCGGTGCTGGAGTTGGGGTTTGCGCTCTCTGAGGATCTATGTCTCGTGAGACGCCAAGCGCCGTAGAAGGTCAACAGCGCCAGGAAAAAGGCGGATAATATATGCGACAGGAGGCTCTGCACCCGTATGATGTTGGGATAGCGCTTATCCAGCCTGCTGATGGCAACCTCGTAAGAAACCCACTGGCAGGCAAGGAACACGATCATGGTGCAGTTCATGACGACATAGCTGGCATTAATGAGGAACTCGATGCGCGCCATTGCAGGCCTCTGTGCGGTAAACGACAACGAGCTGGTCAGCGTGACCGCAATCACACAGAAGAAGACGGGCAGCAGCAGCATGAGCCAGGTGGTCGCGTCTTCTGCTTTTGGGGCGGTTAGCATCCGTCTGGAAAACAGATAGGCTGCGTAGGGAGACATACCCATGGCGTTCAAGTTGGACGTATCCAGGGGCGGCTATTTTTTATTTATTTATTTTTTTTATTTTTATTTTTATTTTTATTTTTATTTTTATTTTTTTCTTTTTATTTATTATTTTTATTCATTTAATTTTTTCTCTTTGGGTAGAACACTTTGTCTTGCTGCGTTTCTTCCGAGAGCAGGTAGATTCTGTTCCGCTTGGCTGGCGAGCTGATAAGGGGCCGCCGAGACTCTGGTGTGTGGAAATAGAGAGCACCCTGAGAGGTAACTTGATCCGAGACTGAACGACACCTATGCCGAGGTATTCGTTTGAGGGGAGCTCAAGCAGGCTGGGCTGTGTTAAGGTAAAATTCTTCGACGTTGCGGTTGCGGTGCGGGTTGCTTATAGTTAGTTGGTGGGAGAATTCTATGCAGGAGGTTCGAGGGGGTTCGAGGCTATAAAACGAACGGAACGGGAACCAAAGAGCAATAGGAAGAGAAATGACGCAAAGACTAAAAACCGCCAGGGAGAATTGAATGAGGTCAATTTAAACCTCCTCATTTCGAACTATATCATTTGTCGCAAGAAGTGTAAATGGCAGAGGGTCCGGAAAGACCAGTATCGGGGAACCAAATTGCCTTCACCCTTGCCGACAGAGGAAAACCTAAACCATGCCAGAACCACTGACGGGAAATGCTCCGCGCAACGAAGTAAGCAGTCCAGAGCGACGGCGCCGTGGCCCGCGAGAGAAATAGCGAAGGCACAATATGTGCATATGTGTATATATGTTAGATGTTGTATATATATATATATGTATGTATGTATGTATAATGTGTGTGTGTGTGTGTGTGTGTGTGTGTGTGTGTGTAGACGTGTATAGGGATACACAAACGCGGTCATGGCGGCTCTCTGCTCATGGTGCCCAGCTGTAAGCGCCGCCGCGTTCCTTCCGCCGCAGCGCGAGTTAGTTAATCAGTACGCAGTTGACTAACGAACTCACTTCAGCAGGAGCCATGCTCAGCCACTCCTTCCTTATCTTCACAAGTTATCATTCGGAGTTGTTTGGGGGGAAGGTCTAACCCAAAGCCCACGAAACAGGAAAAAAGGGTTAGCTCTCCCCAGCTCTTGCAAGGGCAGGAGGGAAGTTTGGGGGGGCGCCCGGGGCGCCCGGGGCCCCCGGGGGCGCGAGGAGGGGGGGGAATTGGGGGGGAAATGGGAGGGGAAATGGGGGGGGAAAGTCCGCAGACTTTTCCCACCAACGTCGGGCCCAGCTCACTGATGGTCACCTTATCGATGCGGAGGTAGGTAACTTCAACCCACGGCGGCGGAAAGGCTGATGACTCAGCTGCTCGGTCGAAAACCTGACGTTTCGGCTGGAATTAGTTAACGCACGGGAGAAATGACGTGACAGCGGATTTGGCTAACTAACTAGTTGACTAGTTAGTTAGTTAGTTAGCGATGTTACATCATCATCGATGTAACACCGAAGCGCGCGGATTCTCTCTCTGGAATCCATCAAACATTCAATGCATTCAACAAACCAACACACCTAAATATTGAAAATATTATATCAGGGCAGCTGTATAGATAGAATAGCATCCCGGTCTAGATTAGCCAGTCTCCTATTGCATCAGTGATCTGGTCAGTAGCACTTGGAGCTGTTCTTCGATTCTGAGAAGCTAATCATTCTTGTCATCGAGATACAACATGATATTTCTTTTGTTCTAGAGTCATCACTGATGAGATGGAACATTCCTTTGATTCTATATATTCAAATAATTATAACTCATTCATGATTTTTTTTTTTTTTTTTTTTTTTTTGGGAATAACTATATGTGATTTCTCACTGCACTCAGCTACTTTGAAAGACTGTACAGGATCTCATTACAAAGTCAGTCTCATCCAAAGTTTCAGATATCATCGTCATGATCTCATGTTCTTGCTTCATGTATTATCTTCAATCATTATTTTATGATTTTTTGATTTATATGCAGTAATGATCAACTGTATGTGAGGTTCTTGAGATAAACACATTTTGAATACAAAATGTGAAGAGATGACGTGTTGAAGATAGTTGAGTTGGATATTTGATGATTGTCAGTGGGAATCCGCGGCATGGTGGTGTCCGCCGCTCAGTAGTGGAGTACGTTCACATTATCATCATCATCATCATCATCATCATCATCATCATCTTTAGTGGGATCTCTAAAGGTGTGCGGTATGCCCTGAGACTATAGAGTAGTTCTGGCACCACCCAAAATTGCTTGCGATACCTGAACGGTTGCTTAAACGATGAGAACAGCTTTTACATATAGGTATGTATGCATGTAATGTACAGAGTGCTATTCGGGTTATACAGAAACTGGGGAAAAGGAGTGCGACATGGCGGACATTAAAGAGAGACAGAATGGATAACGTAAAAGAGTACCTGTGTTTCTGAATGTCTCCGAGCCAGGGATAACCAAACAGCGGAGAGTGGGAAACGGACGGATATCATAGACAGATATGAATGCTAATTATGCGACCTCTTCAAAAGCCAACAACAGAAAAATGCTGCTCCATGGACGCTTTACCATATTTTCGTTGAGCTGAGTGGAAAGTGATGCGAGCCTTGTGCCTCTGTGAGAGATGCCATTTACTGGCTTGATGTGGCAAAGTTGGAACGGGACTAGAGAAAAGCGTTCTCGGTGGTGTTTTCTGCTACGCCCATTTGCCGTCTTCTCTGACTTAAAAATATATCCACCATACGCTTGCTGCTAATCGTCGAATGGATGTCTCCAAGAGCTGACAAGTCGTTCTTCGTGGGTCTTCTAACACCCCTTGAATTCTCGTTGTTCACTCGACCATCATCTCTCTTGTTCCGAACAGAGCTAAAATTGGTGGCATACGTTAGTTTTCTAGCCTCGTTTGCTTTGCCGGTCAGACTACCTTCTTCAGTGGTATTTTGAACAGGCATAGTACTGCGTTCCGTCTTTGAAGCTTTTGTAGGCGTCACTGGCGTTAGAGCGGGGCCGGAATACCTGGGCTTCGCGTATACCAATGGAGAATTGCTTGGACTTCGGGATACGCTTCTCCGGGGAAGAGAACTGGATGGGGTAATTGGCCCGGAATCGCCGTCGCCGCGTTTGATATGGATACTCCGAGGAGACTCTGATCTAGCCACCACTGATGGTCTTTGAGCTGTCGCGTAAGAAATGGAGATAGATATATCCGGAGACAGCCGTAGTGGCCGTGAGAAGTTATTCCGCGTAAACGATTTTAATTCCACTAGCGGGAGCCTCCGGTCAGCACAGGACGATGATGATGATCTCTGAGGAGATTCCTCCTCGGGGGATTCACTGTCGTGTAATTTAGGTGGCAATTCTTCGGCCTTGTTGTCGTACATTTCGTCGTTGATTTGAGTGCTTTCCCGGTAATGTGTGTTAGGGATCTTGCAGTATTGAGATATTGTAAGGCTATTGGGAGTGGCATCAAGAAGATCCATTTGCGAACTAATCCACGATTTCCAATCAGCACTACCCCTGGTCGGTCTATCGCAACTTGCATAACCACCGTATTCCTTAGGCTTATATGGCAGCCTCTCACTGGCGAGGATAGTAACGGTGCCGCGCTCATCGCTTGATTCCGAAAAGCTCAAATCCCTCCGGCTTCCACTGTTTCTCGGAGTCTCTCCACTTGTTCTTGAATAGACACTTGGCGAGATTGGGGTTCGCTCCATGGCATCGGGTCGTGATATGATCACACTTCCAGTATCACCTTCCGAACCCATCGCTCGTTTATATGAGGAAAATAGCGGCGGAACCAGGGGGTTCGGGAACGCGGATCTTGCTCTAGAGTCAGATTGGAAAAAGTAAGGTCTCGACTCGCGCAAAGATTCTCTTGAACGATGGTGACTCAAGTTTTCGTTATGCTGAGCAACTTCTTGGGGAGTGAAACCAAGTGCATCTCTGCGGTAGCTTGAGCTGACAGACATCTGGCTTCGTAAGCTTGGTGATTCGCTTCGCCTTACGGATAGAGCTCTGATGGTTTTCATTGATACCTCGCTTGGTATGTGACGAATGGTACTGCTCATTTGGTGCAAATGGACTGACGATGATGGGCTGTACATGGATCGTCGGATTGTTCCGGCTCTAGGAGTAACATCACCTTCGTTGTGGTGTTGGGACTCATCAATATGTCTCACTAGGGCAGAGTATACTCGCTGGCTGTCAACTACCCCATAAGAGTTATCACTGTTGCCCTCTGTGCACAAAGGCTTCCTGAAAACAGAGTATCCGTCGTTGTAATGGAAAGACGTTGGAGATGGGATGGGTTCTGGTGGAGCACCATTTTCTTGAATAATGGCAAGCCTATGTTGGTCAGATACAGCGTCTCTAGCCGGCATCGTACTGACGGTGGTTGAATCTGTCCAACTGGTGACCCGCGAGCTTGATGCATAGCTGTCTGAGCTTCTCATTGTTCTCACACTAGCTGGGCGGTTGCCGAAGTTCGTTGTCCCTATATATAAATTAGACCATTAAAAAGTGGAAAGGATTAGGGATCACAAAAGATATGCAATACCAGTTGAGTCAGAACTGATGAAATCACTGAATCCTAATCTGTGAATACGTTGCCGTTCAGAGGGCGCATTCATATCTACCTGCGCCACCGAGTTTCGTCCAAATATACGCTTCAGGCTATTTTTGATAGAGACCGAAAAAATCCTAGATTTTGAACTCTGATTTCTTTCACTTGGATAAAGGATGCCAAGTTTGATAGACCGACTGTCAGATGTAATGCAATTTTCGGCATTCCAGTCAGTCGAAGATCGAAGAGATTTTTTGAAAGGTTTCGATTGGTATCGACCTCTTTTGCTAAGAATAGATTCTGCTCCATTACTTTGTTTTGGTTGTTTCAACTCTAAATATTGTTCACGAGCCAGCTGAACCGCCGCATTATGACTCTGCAACCTTTTCATGTGTTCTGAGTGTGGCTGTTGGGCAGTTTCTGTTCCAAAGAATGATCTGGATCGTCGCAGAGTGGCTCGTGAAAGATGACCCATTTCGGGGCTATCAGAATAGTGATAGGCCCTATGGGGCGAGTAAGACGAGTCCGATGGTATAAAGGCATGTTTGCGGGTCGAAAACATGGATTTGGCTTTGCGGAGCCTGCGATATGACGATGGAACCGATGGAACCGATGGAACACTGTCTTCACTCCCAGACATCTCACTCATTCGCGGAGTGAGTTCTTCGACGACAGCATGAAAAGAAGGATCGCTTCTGGCGGCTGTGTCGCTATATTTTGGAGAGATCACGGAGTTTGGAGACTGGAAGGGTTGTCGGTTATGTTTGCTAGAGTTATCACTTGTGCTGAAACGGATGCTCCGTGGTCTGGAAGCGCGAGAGAACCCTCCATCTGTCTCGCTATCAATGCTGCGAGATATGTCGCAGGAATCTCTGAAATTCATAGAACTCCGTTGGTTGGAGCGTTTCATGGCAACTGAAGCAGCAGCCATTGCATGGTAATGCGCGGTCTGAGGGTCTATAAGATCTGGAACAGGAGGGATGCTGTTGTTGTACGATTTAACCGAGGAGGTGGATTTGGCTCTCTTCAGTCGGCTAGCAGCACTACTGGATGCTCTTAAAACCATACTCAGTAATTCAAATCAATTAACATGGAGACCTTGCTGTGTTTATGCTAATGTGCGAATGCGAATGCTGGAGATAAAAATCTGTACTGCGATCAAGAAAGGGAAAGGGAAATGGAAATGAGAATGAGGAGGGACAGGTATGCTGTTGAGCAAAACAACAGACTCGGATGAGGAAAATAAATGAGTTGTCTCTCTCAAGGACCCATTAACTGGAGCGCGTTTCTGGCAGCCTCGGGCGAAGAGAAAGAAAGATCAGCCGGTGCTGGGCGGGTAGCCATTTCCCTTCCAGCAAGGCCGTATGTAGCAGCTGCATGGCCACAAATACTTGGGAAGGAGCGCTCTCCCTCTCCTGACAGGAAACTAGGAAGGAAAGGGAAGG
>NW_015440958.1:893742-939319 GCF_000150705.2 Paracoccidioides lutzii | reverse complement strand
CCCCCCCCCCCCCCATGTTGGATCCCTTCAGCGTTTGAATTGAAGCTCTTGGGGATGACATAAAGTTGATTTGAAGATTGAGGTCCGAAGATGTTGAGATAAGGTTTAGCGTGATGCTGAGCCCGTCTTGTCATTATGAACTAGGCTAGCCAACATCTGAGCTCTATATATGGCGAGGCACGTGATATTAGGTAGCCGTATGTCCCGCCAACATCTTGCTTATTTATGCAGAGAGTTTCTTCGTTGAAGTTAAATTAACAGCTGCAAAACGTCTATGTTCACGTTCTCCTTAGATCCTCCATCTACTCCGTACGATGGCTTGGTCCAACCAAGTATCGCGTGGCCCTGTGGTAACTAAAGCCGACGCACAAAATGAAGGGCAATCTCGAAGTCTTGTGGGTAGCTACACGTTCTTTGGTTGTCATTGATATGAGAAAGCAGCACATGCTCGTTGTTGATTTCATGATGTACTGAAAAGTTAATATGAAAAAATACCTTGCCTATCAAACAGCTTCAAGTCTTACGTTTTAGTAACTTCAAATTTCTCATTTATCAATCTTATCATAAACAGATTAATCTAGTTAACTAATAAATATGATTCATAATAATGTTGATTGGGATGCTCTAAAGCCAAAACACGCTTAGATATTTAAAAGCGAAGCTAAAAGAATAGGGATTGATAATTACACCCTTTAACTGGCTGGCTATTTACACACCGCTAAAATTAACTAGTTATTCAGAATCAGGCATGGCGTAATACACAGTCTGACAAAAAATACAGCATTTTCGGAGGCCTGGTGAAAATAGCCGCAGTAAGGGGGTGAAATTTAATTATCAATCCTTAGAAGAATTACATACCAATACTGTTCCAAACAGTGTGGTAACAGTGACTGTTACATTACCAGCAGATTAAGGCACAGTTTGAAGTTATAACTCCGGGATTCTTTACATGGTAACAAGATCTACTTCGACTGTGTTGAGGGTATTTCTATCATGCCCCGGGCAAGCCTGTGTGAGACGGGGGGGCCGTTTTCCGGCATCCAAGATACCAGTTTCAACCAAGTCGGCACGCACCTCCGCTGACGTCAGAGCAAGCAGGACATTCTTGAAATCTAACGACTGGGTCTTCCATTGCTTGGCTGTTCCTTGGACGTCTAAGAAACCGCTGTTAATGACTAAAGACAGAAAAAGTTTCATCCCGTCTGCTCTGTGAAATCAGGATTTATGCCGAAACAACGGAGTTTGACTTGCCTTTGCTGCGAACGTGGTGATTTTGGGCAATCTTGGCCTTGAGCGCCAGAAGAATAGATCCAATGAGCGAAAATCAGACTGCACCCTGGCCCAATCTCCAGCCCACCAGATGAGCCCTGGAGAAACTGACACCTTTCACATGACCTCAAAAACCATTTCACATGAGACAAAACTTCCCGCAGGAGACTTGGAACTCCCCGACTATGATGACATACTGAAATCAGATTTTACCCAAGGCCAATAAAACAAATCCCTCTTCCACAACCGTCGAATTTCTAAAAATATTTTGGGCATCCATGCAGCATAGACTCCCTGCACCCTGGTCGAGTTTCTGGGGTAAAAGGAAGCCGAGAATTACGAGAGAGGAGGGGTCTAGGATAGTTAGCTAAAGTTTCAAACACGAAAGTTGTCGGAGTGAGATCTTGGAAACTTGAAAGCATAAAACAGATAACTTCCCGAAGAGAGCTAATCATAAGAAGCATTGAAAACATAGTGAATACTGCTGCGTAAGCCGCGAGCACAGACCGCAAGCAGCAAATAACGGAAAGAATTTGGAAGAAAAATACTGGACCGGGTTGTATAAAATAACCTCTGTCAAATTAAACCAGTTGACACCAAAGTCCAAGAGTTTAAAAGAAACAACAACAAAAAAAAAAAAGAAAAAGAAAAAGAAAAAGAAAAGAAAAGAAAAGGTAAAAAAGAAAAACAATTATGCAGCGCCGTTTATGACCCCACTCCTCAACCCCACAATTTTTGCCGTCAATAACCCTTCCTCTCCTACATCATCTCAATGTCTGACATCTTCATTATGACGTTTGGGCGGCATGAGCAATACCAGCTGACGCAATCATGCATAGTTCCAACAGATCATGTTCAGTTGCTTACTGTCCAAGTTAGGGATCGAGTTGCATCTTGCATAAAGAGTGTTGTTTTGCTGCAGCACGACGGCGCAATGATATGCGAGGTTATTGGGAGAAAATGAGAAAATGGTTCAACGGGAGGAAATAGTTACTCTCAACTTTCCAGAGAGAATATATATATATATTTGGTGTCGTAACATCATTCGACGTCCCTAATTTTTCCTGCAAGTGGGCTCTCATCATGCCTGAGGTAACCGAACCTATGCCATTACTATTATTACCATGTCTGATTGGAAACGCTTGTATCTGCAGAACCGTCCTTTCCGCCGTTCTACGGGGCAGAATTCATACCATGGAGGCTTGTGCATGTACTTGTAAACGTAGTTGTGTGTTCAAAACCAAATTGTGGTTAACAAGGGTTATTACGGAGAAAAATGCTTGGTACGGGAGAAGTTTCTAAATCCTTTGTTAGGATTCTGGTCATCACTTGCATGCGCAAGCGAAATACGTACCTGAATATGTTCACGAAGCTTGGGGAAAAGATATGAATATGCGCTATTTACTGACAGCTCGATGCCCTTGACGGGCGAAGCCAGTTGTTGAATAACAACTTGGAAGGGAGATCCTGATCTATAAATAGCTATTTTGTAGTGGTCGCAAATACCATAACTAGGGTTGACATGAGGTTGTTCTGCAATGTGCACAACCAAAAAATAGTATCGTCATTGCATTCTGAATGTCCTTGTTTTGGTGTACATCTCTGATAATTTGAATGAATTTATGCTCGTATCATACGATATCGTACTATACGATGCCTCTTCGTATCGTAGAGGGTACATAGGTGTGTATCTATATGAATCTATATTATAATCCTTGCGGTGCAGTACGCAAGACTAGGAGCTAGATCTGTATGCAGATGAATGTGAGGAAGTATGTTAGTAAACCAGCCAATCAAAATGACGAGACCGAGGGTACAAACAACAGAAAGGAACACGCTAGAAGGAAGTACATGGCTTTGGATTTGTGAATAATACAATTTGTGCTGTACATACTACCTAAAGTGCAAGTCTTTTGAAAATGGAACATGGGTGTGTTTCCTTGTGCGCGGGGAAATAGCTGAAAGAAGTTTCGAGAATCAAGAATATGATATGCATATGACGAATTCGTCCTATATCTTTGCGGAGATGATTTCTGGTAGTCCATATTTTAGGTATCAAAGATATCAACGGTGACGACACATCCGGATTAAAACTGGTGGGGCTGAGCCACCAAGTTTAATGCAAAAGTGAACTCGGCATATTAACAAAGTGCCGATTATTTTAATCTAGCAGAACGGGATGTTGAGCCTTAGCCCCTCCATTGCAGGAAGGATTGCTTTGGGAAATCAAGCTCTCAACCGATTTTTGTAGGCTTCAGCCACGAGAAGTGTTTTCCGGTTTTTGCTGTCTTAAAGAAATTGAGTGGAAAATCAAAGTGTCAAGCATGAATCCATGGTGAATCCGTAGACTGACAGGGAATATATAATGGGCGTCCGGTCGATGCCAAAAGAAATAGAGTAGTTTTGAGAACAGAATACTTTTGGAGATTTCGACAATGTCCAACCGAGATACTAGATCAAAGAGAAAGAATGGTAGCCTTAAAAAATGCTACCAACAACATATTACAGAACATATCTGCCTTTCTTAGGATATTGGGGCCATTCACCGTCGTCTCCAACTCTTCTCTCTTTTTCAAGACAAGATAGATACCAGGCGAATCGGTCTCTCCGCTCTGTGTAATCCCATAAATAAACACCGGATAGTGCACCGATGACTACCTATAGATAGGGAAGAATTTCCAAGATACTGGCTTCAGGAAACACGTGGATGCTTAATTTCCCGCCCCGTCCCCGTCGTATGCCTGTAAGGCCTATTGTATATACAAGCAACAGTAGCAACCATTTGTTCAAATATAACCAAGGCATATACCAATTAGCTTCAACTAGAAGCTCTTTCTTACAAATGAAAGCCACAGAATAGATGGTAGCAATGATAGGTAGCTGATAAAACAGAATGCAAGAATAACATCTCAGTTTTCCGACAATTATTCCATTTGAAAGACGGAAAAGCAGGTGTGAGATATGAGATGTCGGAAACGGGTATTTTTCTTTAAGGGTGATGCAGGAGCACTCTGAGTCACTTTCTGGCATAATGGGGCTGGAGGTATGCTTGGAACAGTTTGCTCAGTAAGCATTGATCTGTTCGAAGAGAGAAGGGCTTCGTGTGATAAGTATGTCCTTGGGGCTAGTAAGTGGTAGTCAGCTCTTGCGATGCATGGATGATGCTTAGTGAGAATTCTGGAGGTCTGGGGCACGTGGATGACGAGGGCAGCATTCATTCAATCAAGTTTGTGCCGCCCATTTCTGTCTGAAGGTGGTTTGGGCTGGCAAGGTTTTAAAACGGTTGCAGAGATATTTGTTTGACTTCAACAGTTGAAGTCTATTATTGAACACGGAAGCCAACCAATCGCTTTCCTTCAAGGTTGAGGATTGGGGAACAATCCTTTTTTTTTTTTTTTTTAAAAAAAAAAAAAAAAAAAAAAAAAAAGAGAGAGAGAAAAGGAAGAAAAAAAAAATCCATCAAACAAAACAGCCTACTTGTCTGTCTGTCGTCGATAGGTGGCTAGAATTTCGGTAGTCGCATGGTGGTGGTGGCGTCGAGGTCTGAAGTCCCAAGTCAAAAGTCCGGGGGTTGCGGGTTGAATCCATGAAGCTGAAGATGATAGCGGCATATTGGAGTCAGATCGTGGTCACATGGTCGATCCTTAATTGTCACAGAAACACGTTTGGGTGAGACTTTACTCCGTATGCATCGCTGATAGTCTTGTATTGGGGCCCCCGGTCATGTCGATGAATTATCAATCAATTGGCAACAATAATGAGGCTAGTAGAGCCATGCTGTGGCCTTGATCGGATGAAACAACCCTATCACGCACATGCGCAACGAGGTCTTGGTGAAGTCATATTCACCACTCATATCATCAGCTCTGAACACGTCAATTGTTCTGGACAGCAGAGTAGAGGTCCCTTAATATCAAAAGGTGCCTATCATTAAACTTAGTGCAAGTGCATAGCCCATAAGGAACATTCCAAGTGGGTATCAAGACTCTCCAGCGTGAACGATCCATTTTAAACTTCTTCAATTTCAACAATGAACGGGATCTGAGCTGAGTTTCAGGTTGATCAGGGGGTGCAATATAACATTTCATTTCTTCATTGACTATGCCAGAGGTGAAGGATGGATCGATTCTATCCTGATCCTTGATGAGTGAGTGCCTGCGTTATTGGTCGCGTAGTAATCGCAAGCCTCGATCTGCGAACGGCGGCCCAAAAGCCAGAAGAAAAAAGGAACGTAATTGGAATTTAATTAGTGGAGCCCACGCCAGATAGTTACACGCCAACGCTAAACACAGGTGGGGATGAACCTGAAACCACGCTACTGGGAGAAGTTGAGATTGGGCGAAAACAACCTTGCAAAATAATACGCAGCGCACAGCGAATCTTATCCCGTGAGTCGTTGACTCACAAGTTTGGCGGGGCGATAGAAGAAAAAGCAAAAATAATTAAAAAATAAAAAGAGAAAAGAAGCATAAAATTGACGTCATATCTGCTGTAGTTACCGCGGAGGTACGAAGCAAACTAGAGGACAGACAAAACAGAAAACACTGAACAACCGTGATGTCGTACATGTTTTATTTCCCGAGGACTTACCAGTAGCATTTCCATTTCTTTTTTTATCATTTTCACGGGTTGGAGGTGTGTGCCCCTGAAACTGCTGTTCCCCTTTCAATGAATTCAACGTTGGAGCTTTTACTTTTTAGTCTTTTTCTCCTTTCCCCGCTTCAAGCTCGAAGTTAGGATGCGCCCCCTTGCTAACCATGGCTCATCCCGCTCCGTTCCCCTTAAGTTATTCCATGCTTGCTTCCTAGAATTTTCCTCCCCTATTTCCCCTCGGCTATCTTGTCCCATCTTATCCCAGAAATATCCAAAAGCGAAAGCCCATGAGCTACGCACCTGATCATGATCGACAGGCATGGACGATCTGGCTCCAATCAACTGTTCCCATATCCCATCCCCCCCTTGAACCTATTTTCCCTTCTTTACCGGGGCCATATTTTGCCTGGCAAGACAAAAAAAAAGGGGGGCTATTCGGGTGGAAAGTGGGGAACCAAAATGCTTTCCTGCGTGGCAGCCCAAAGAGCCTTGATGGGGCTCGGGGCCTGTCAGGCTTACATGCCACACTGAGTGGTTTGTCCACTTAGGAGACAAGTAAAGGGGGTGGAGTTTTGCAACTCGGGGTGCCTGATCGAAGATGGCGTCTGTTTGTGCCAGAGCTCGATAGCTGTGAGCGTTCCATGGTTCCTTGGTTTGTGGGGAAACTTTTTCTTTTTCTCTTTGCGTTTGAGTTTAAAGAGTGATCCTCACCGCAAATGAACTTCAGGTCCGTCTCTGGGGACTTTAAGGAGTACTATTATCCACAGTAGCTATTTTGTATGATATGCAGCGCTATCATATTTGTCGGTGGCGATTGTATCATACAGGATTCAAGATAATACTTTTCACGGCGATCTGTATCATGGAAATATATAATTGCAATACATTCTCAATCCCTCATAGATACTTGTAAATTGAAAAATTGAGAAAATATAGAGAAAAGAAAAGAAAAGGAAAAAAATGCTATCACTCTCAACACCAAAAATATCGTATAGGAGCGGCAAAAGGGTCTAGTGTCTCTCCTTGTAGCACACCTCTTCTCTCTTCTCCCACAAAAGCAAATTTGTCTATTCACATCTTTCCCCTTCTACCCTAGATGTGCACGTTTCCACCCTGCTAGAATCCGAGGCCCGGAAAAGACAGAGAGAATAGGAGATGACAAATATAGGGTAAGGGTGGCCGTAAATTTCATGGTTAAAAAAATACTGGAAAAAAGAAACGAAAATTATAAAAATTATGTTATGCTGACATTTCAGTTACATTTTTGTGAACGTAGGTGCTTTTGCCACCCCCTGATGCCTCGAGTTCGGCATATTTTGTCCTTTGAGGTTCTTTTGCCGTTTAGCTGATTTGGCTCGTTCCAGAGAAAAGAAATATATATATAAAGTAAAAGTAAAAAAAGGGATTTGCTGCGTCAAAAAGGAGAAGAAAATATCCAGTTGGTGCTCTTATTGGAACGCTTCTCGAAGTAACCTGCCGTTTCAGATTTGGGATTTAGCTGCAATCTTAGCTTTTCTAGACAGGCGCTAAGCGAGGTTGTTTTCTTTGCTTTTTCCCAAATCGAACTTCATGTTAATGAGTTCCAAAAGCAAAATACACACAAGGCAAAGGCGTGCGGGAATAATATAAATGAATGACCAGTTCATGGTTAAATCAAAACACGTAAATGAAGCAAAGTTAGTACAAATCATAGTTCCAGTATTTCAAATCGGCAAAAAATGGAAGGGCAGGACATGAATCGTGGCGGAAGTGCTTTCTAACAAGTGTGGGAAATAAAATCAGCTTTATATCACTTCCCAACCAAAGGAGTTCAAATAAACAAACTACACCGTTGCTTGGATACTCATGTAGATGTGATGAGCAGAATACCTCTTAATGCGATGAGACATAACAAATACCCTTGCGTTAGAACTAGTCATGAGGGAGGATGTTGGAGAGAGAAGAAGGAAAATGTAAAAAAGATTGAAACAAGGATAACATTGAGCTACAATCCGGAATAGTAAGATCGATAAACATGAAACATAAATTAAAATAAAAAAAATAAAAAATAGATAATAGGCCTGCCCTGAACAGAGTCTGTGAAATACGAAAGCGCAAAGTGTAATTTCGAGGAAGTGAAAAAGGTAGATAGATATTCAAGTAATATAATACGGGGAAACGGTTTGTTTTATTCTCGTTAAGTTCCACCTCTCTCTCTCTCTCCCTGTCTCTCTTTTTTTATTTTATTTTTATTTTTATATTTTTTAGTGTTTTTCATTTTGCCTTCCATCAAAATAAAATAAAAATAAAACAAAATCGGTTTGAGGTCTCCTGGACTGTGTTGGACTGTGTAGGTTTTCGGTATGTCTTCTTCCCCCTTTACCCCTTGAACATTGCAGTACTAAGCACCAAACTTAATTTGGGAGACTGATTCATTGTGGAGGTCATTTAAAATTTCTCCTCATCCTTGGACTCGGCAGGCTTCTCAACATCCCAGGCACGTCTGTAGTTTGGCTGTCCACGCAGGGGAGAGAAGGGAGAAGGAGAAGCTGGACGACGCAGGTTTGCTGTCTGGAAATCAGTCAGTTTGGAATCTTTTTGTTTCTTAAAAAACGGGCAGCTTTGGTTTCACATACAACGCAATCAGCGCATCTGCCTCCTTCGGTGTTCACGCGGCCACGGCAGCCACGAGGGTAGTTTGCACAGGAGTACATGTTTACGATAGTTCGTTTTTGTTTTCCGTTAAGAACGGGGATGTATGAATGCGACAGATAGGTTGAGTTGGGGTAGTTGGATGGTCTGGTGCGATTGAATTTTAGACCGAAGAGTTCACAATGGGGAAAAAAAGAGGGTTGATTTAGGGATGAGTAATAGGTATGGAGAGGACGGAGGGGGTGGTGGTTGGATTAGTGTTGATCGTATGAATGCCTAGATGTATGGAAGAAGATAGGAGGCGCTTTCGCGGGAAGCAAAGTTTCTTATGTAACGAACTACGACGAGAATAGAGGATCTCTTGGAGAAGGTATAAGAGTTTAGTATAGATAAGTATATTAGAGAAGAATTAAAGGAGGGTTAAGTAGCAGACTAGCAAGAATCGAATAGAAGGCGGCGCAGAAGCATGTCGAAAAGAAGGGAGAAGTAGCAACAGCAGGAGGGACAGCGGCCCTTATATAGAGTCAAGGCGGAAAGTAAATTGGGTTGAGTTTCTTCCTCTCTGGAACCACCTTTAATAATATTAATAATAATAATAATAATAATATACATTATTATTGTTATTATTATTGCCTCATCACCAACTTCACTACGGACTTTCCTCCTTCTCCGTCTTGGGACTTTGCAAAAAAAGACCGGCGTTGACACTTTTTGGTCCCATTTTCAGTTTCTCGATACCTTGGCCAGTACGGGACCAATCTGTTTAAGGGCACGACCGGTTTACTGGGCCTGGCTGTTTAGTACGCCTACTACGCCCATCGATACGTTACCATACGCCGGTATCGAGGCTGTAATAAATGCCTGAGCGCTAGCTCGAGTACTGTAGTCTGTACAAGACCCATCCTTGCTGTTTGTTTTATGCCTTCGGAGCTGGAACTTCACGAATTTCCATCTCTGGTCAAGCGGGTTGAAGAGGGTGAAGGGGGGGCCTTGCGCCACCTCGTCACCTGTCAATCACCTTGCTCTACCTTGGCAATTCTCTCTGAATGACGTAGGTTGGCAACCAATGGTTGCAGTTTGCTCGTTGATGTATGTTGTTATTCCCGCATCAAGCAGCACGTTTCCATTCTCACGAAGAGCAGCGGAATGGAAGATCTTTTGACACCCAGGACTAAGCTAGACATGCGGCGTTGCCCACTCCCATTCCCTACCCTCCTTTGTTAAAACCCTTGGACATCAGAAGCAGATTGTGAGGATAAGTTCGCTGTGAGAGAACAATAGCTATTTCCTCTCTCACGCTAGCCACAATTAGGACCTAGCTCATAACTGCATCCCACGCTGGCCAATACCTTCGCTGCGTACTCTAGTGAAGCTCTTATTATCTCTATATATGTAGTTGAAAAATGATTGTGAGTGTACAGTTTATGTGATCTCAAAATCAATCCTGTTATATTGCAGCAAGTATCTATGTGACTTTCTGCAGTCAGTCTGTTTTTTCTCTCATCTCTTTTCTATCAGCTGCTGATCTACTTTTTCTTTTATAGCTCAATTCTTATATCTCTCCGTATGAGGCTGTGTGTTTGAAATATAAAATGAAATCCAGGCATACTTTCATTCAATATTACTATTCTACTACGACGTTATAGAAGAAGAATTTATCTAATTCTAATTTACACTTATATAAAGTAGCTGGCTGTCAGCTTTAACATTTCATTTCTCCTTCACTACAGATATCTAACTATAGCTGAATAACACTGGATATTATGTTCAGGTATTGGTGTTGCAGTTGCCAACCAGGCTGATATTCATTCTATTTGTCATGTGATCAGTGATATATCAGACTGTAGTGAATGTAGCGACTGCTCTCAAATATGAAAAGCCAGCGCTGAGCGAAGCATGCTTTGGTTGTATATAATAATATAATCAATTCGCACTTACGCACCTTCAGTTCCTTTATATCACTAGTGTATCCTGAAGTTCTGCTTGCTCCTCTGGACATTTGCGTTCACCAGTCTGCTTGCTTGACTATGGCAGTCATTAGCACTTTCCACAAACTACCCTACAGACAAACATATGCGGCCGTTCTCGAAATCTCCTAGAAGATCAAGCCGGTCGGGCCGGAGTTTGTCAGGTTGAAACCCGTGGTTCGCAGGTGGATACAAAGTCTATGGCTCAACTTTCCTGTTGAGGCAGACCAAAATTTTCTCAGAGTTATTGGCTGGTTGATCATTAAAAGGGCCTTTGGGTAGTTTGTCCGCAAAGGATCGATCATTGATGGCTTGTCTGTCTTGCCCCGTAGGGCGCCCCTTGATGCCATGCCATGTAGAGAACTCCATATCTATTTTGGTCAAGAGGTAGTTAGTAGTTGCAGCGGAGCTAAAAGATGTTTTTTTCCAAGACTTTTTCCAATGACAAAGAAGCAAGGAAGGGGAAAGGCATGTCAGTGAGGTCGTAGCAACGGACGAGTGTCATTTCATCACCTTCAGCTACCTTTACATTTACGTCTATTACTCTAATCCGTTGTAGAATTCCCAAACATTTGATTGATCTCTCTGGGATCCATGAACTCTGCCATTACAAGTTGCTTACTTCATCAAAGTAGTTACTTTAACTTAATCCACCATTGAGCGAATCACCTTCCGATCTCAAATTTAACAACTTTTCAAATTAATCAACAACCACTAGGAATTATATGTAGTAATTATATGGAATATACTCTTAGGCCTGTGAGCAGCTAGGGAACTTCTGTTCTGTACTATCACATTTACTGCTGCGTGTATGATGCTCACCTTTTAGATCTCAGCTACATGATTTTCTTTATTAAAAGAGCAATATTATGTATGATCAACTGACATCTATTAAAACTGGATTCATTGGAGTAAATGAAAATTTACATGATGTTTAATTTTATTTACTTTAATGTTTTAATTGAGTTATATTATAGAGCGTTTCAAAGGTTGAGAGAAACTAAAGTTTATAAGATTTTTAAGTTGACTTTGAGAAAGTAGATATATGAAATTAAATATATAATTGAATAAAAATTTATCTGAATTTAATAATATTAAACTTACAACTTTAAATTCATTTATTATAATAATATATTTTATTATCTTTTATTTGATTATTATATAGTTAAATAAAAATTTTCTTTATTGATATAATTGATTTTTAATCTCATATTTTATATTATTTTTTTTACTATATAGTTTAAAGATATAAAGCAACTCATATCTAGTTACTATAATAGATAAAAAGTGAAAATATATATAAATATAGTATTATAATTTAAATGAAATTTAATAAATTGAGTTACAATATATTTATTATATTTATTAATAATCAATAGACTATATAGTTATAGTTATTATATAAGTTTGAATATTTCTATTAAATATCTCTTATAGTCATATTAAATTAAATTCATTTTAGATTAACTTCTTTTACTAATTTCCGCTGTTTAATCTACTGATAATTAACTCATGTTATGAATTTTATATCTTTTACACTTTAATATAATTATAAAAAATAAAGTTTATATGACATTAAATGTTATAATCACAGTTTTTTAATTTTTATTTTTTAACTATATAAAAGCTGCTATTTTTCTTTTTCAACTTTAGTAACTATTCACACTATTAAAATAGCTTTTCTTATAAAGTCAATCTTATTAAGTTATATGTATTTTTGATATATTTTTAGACCTTTTTATAAAATTATTTATTAATTTAAATTATTTATATAAAAACTTTAAATTTTCATATTAAACTTATTGATAGTTATATTTTTATAAAATTTTAATCTTTGCTTTAAGATATTAATTAGTAAATTTATTGATTTAATTAATTTTTATAATACTAGAAGCATTAAATTCATATTTTGTAAATAGTAAATTAACATTTTCTTATACAAGAATAATTTGAAAAGACTATTCTTTTTTATCTTTGAATATTATTCATTAAATTAAAAATTCTTCTTTTGTAAAAGTCAACCTTAATATTTTATTTGAGCATTCACATGTCAGATTCAATCTTAAAATCTATAAATTAAACATCTCAGTAGTAGCTTATATGTTTGAAATTTGATCAATTTTATAGACTTCAATAGCTGAAAGAAGTCTTTCTTCTTGATTAGAACCATATTTACTTAGAGTGATGAACATATTAAATAATATACTAAATGAAAAAAATTGAAATGAGAGAATAGTTCACTCAGTGATGAATTATATTAACTCATTTAACAAACTAATGAGATAGTTAACTAACATAATTCATCACTGAGTGAATTTAAAAAAAAAAAAAAAACCCCAGTATTAAAACGCGTAAGCATACCCTGCGTTAGAAAAGAAGACATAGAATGACCATCGCAGACAGTTGATGTCACTAACTTTGATGACAAGTTGAATTGCCAACTTCGATGGTTATGCTTAAATTCAATCATGATTCATCACAACTCTTGATTGTTGCACCTGGACAGATCAGCAATTCGGTCAGACTTCAAGTTAATCTCTGTTTCTTTGTGTCTTTGGACGTTTATTTTTCCCACCCTTTTCCTTTCTTTTCCTGGATCTGGACTTTAGATGTATCCATTTAACTCCGCATGAAGGAGTTGGAACCCGCTTGCGGGATTCTGAATAGACCACATGATATAGTCAGATAGACGGTGAGACGGTGAGACGGTGAGACGGTGAGATGTACATCCCCATCCTCGTTCAAAAACCATAAACTTTCCCGACAACTCTATTCCTCATCGTGCATAGTCCCAACCCCGCTCCTGGCAATGGCCATATTTAGGGCTCAAAATCGTGTCAGCAACTCCACGGAAACCATGAATACTAAAATGATTGTTCGAAAGAAAAAAAAAAAAAAAAAAGACTAACGTACGAAGTAATCAACGAACAAAGCTTAAACTCGTCGGAGCTTTCCGCATCAAATTCTCACTCTTCGAGACTGGAACTAGTTACCCCAGATCCGTGCAGTTGGGCTCGAAGAAAAAGAAAAGAGGAAAAAAAGAACCCCGCCTGTAACCAACGATCCTTTTTTTTTTTTTTTTTTCATTATTTTATTATTTTCCTGGCCTGACGCGCGCACTCTTATGTCAAAGTCACCTAAAAAGCACTGAATATCAGATCAGATAAAAGCGGTGTCGAGCTGAATCTGGCCCACGCAAGGATCTGCTTCAAAGCCTAGTATTGCCTTGCGCACATCTACTCCGTATAACCACTTGAAGAGCAATGAAGCGGTCACCAATAATTAGACAGGATCGAATCGTTCGGCCAACGGTCTAGGCAAGCCTGTCAAGATCTCGATTCTCGACAAACGGGAAAGTTAAAAGGAATAATATTGTTTTGATAGTTAACGACTAAATCAGTCTTCCCACCAAAATCTGACTAGATAGCGATGGCAGGTCTCCTTTGACCTCAGTTTTTCCTTCAAATCGTCATCCAGCCCATTCTCAACAGGATCTGGCCACGGTCCGTGGGGTGCTATATACCTGTCAAGAACGGAACCTAAATCAGTCAGCCTCCTTTTTAGATGCATAGTCCGCATGCCGATGTGCTTAGCCTTTCCGATACGTAACTACACCGGTGTTGCTCTCCGGCTGAACATCCCACCCACAGCCAGCGCAGTATAGATGTTTATGGACTAAATATCACGAAACCCCCGGTTCCATCCCCTGATCCTTCATGGTTCCACATACACCCTCTGGATTACATTTATCTCGGATTCGGATACGGACTCGATCTCTAATATCTACCTTAGTTGGCACTGGCCACCACTAACAAACTCCATCGCTACGTCGCACTGTTACGCGGTATAGCGTGTAGACTTCGCTGTGGCAAAAAGATTTTTCCCTGTCATAATGAATTAACTCTATGTTGTTTCCACACTAGGAAACTCTTGAACAGAAATCAAAACCTATTGTCAGTAAAATTATCAAATCAAGGGCTGCTCACGGGCCTATTGATGAAGCACGTTCAACCAATAACCAACCTTGAATGAAACTAGGGGATAAACTATACAATCTCCCACAACCAACAAGAACAAATGGACAAAGAAGGACTGCAAAACTCTCAAGTATTACCAAAATATCGCACCATTAGTTTGTTGCATCCTGCGGGGAATTAATATGAGGGATGCGCATTTTACAAGGACCCCCAAATTTCTAGAACTTTCGCACAAACCCATGGATTGGTCTGGTGGAGAATCGGGCTCTTGACAGGGTTGTGGAAGGGTGTTTGAGATGCCAGAACCCATTTGCGATCGTGATGATCGCCTGTGCATCAAATCCTGCAAGTCGACGCTTGGGACTCGGGACCCGTCCGAAAATCATATAACGGGGGGTCGAAATGAATGGAACGAATAAGACTGGGTCGCTTGTATCGACGAAAGTGTGGTTTTATCGTGTTAATCGTCCGCAATACAACCTCAAATCTTCCATCCTGCGTTATGTATACATGCTGTTCGTACTGAGCCTGCCCTCTGGAGACTGAATGGATCTTATCTGGTTATGACAAGGAGTAGTATGTAGGTACGGTAGAGAGCGGGTTACGTGTGTAAAGTTCGACGAGATTTGTTGTAGCTAGCAACAGACAGCCTACATTGAACATTTAGCTGGTTGCCTGAAGCCTAACTAACTACTGTACCTAGCCCAACATTAACTAACAGTATTGTAGCCATGTTTTGTTGCCTTGCTTTTATTTGCTTGTCCCCACAAACCTTTTGGGCTGGAGTAGTTCACTCTGTACGAGGAAAGATGATGAGCAATCACGAATTTTCTCTCACTTCAAAACTTGGCACAATGATGCGCTTAGTGTCTACAATACGTAGCATCCCTAAGGTCAACTAGCTGCACTGCCTGTGGACCGAACTGAAAGCTATTTCCACCTTCTCGCAGCGATCACGTTGTCCGCCTTACTGCCGATTAGGTGGTGTTGCGCCCTCTCAACAAACACGAGAATCCCTCTGAAATAGTGAAACTATTTTGACCGGTCCAAGTTAGATGTGTGTGTGGAGAGCGTCTCATCCACCGGCTGAGCAACTTCTTCCCCACTGATCCACCCCAAGAAGGGTAGGTCCTTTCAAATATTAAATCTCACCAATCTTTTCATTTAACTGGATCATGGATGGAACGATTCATCAACTGTGGAGATGAAAACGCCCCGAAACCTTGCCTATGAAGTGGATCCGTGGAACATTTTCGTAGAAAGCCCAGAACAATTTTAGAGAGTTTCTGTGCATGGTGCTAATGAGACAGTGGGGGTGATGAATTTGCGGTGTACTTCTAGGCTCTTTATCCGAGATTTGAGCTGCCGTGATATGACAGGGGAGTTAGGAGTGGTTAATAGAAAATATTCCGGAGAGTTGAGAAACAACATCACCTTGAGAACGCGTATCACTAAGTCAACTTGGCGCATATAAAAGCCGGAAATATTACCGCTTCTGGATCTCCAGAAGCCACCATGAAATTTCTTAGTCAGGAAATTATCCATAGTTAGTCAAAGGAAAAGCGTATACCAGCTCGGACAAATTTTGCCATGGACCCTCGATCGACAGAGGTGGCGAGACACAATTGTCTCACGTTGGGCATATAGTTATTCAATAAATGTTGTACTTGAGGGGAGATCTGTATCATTATTAAACATGTCTAGATATGCCAGCCACAACCTGATCGACACTTTCATAAGCATTGATCCAGATAGCCTTCAGTCACGCCACACACTTGGAACTGCCCGAAGGCACTTCACGCTCATGATATGCCTTTAGCGTGTTGACAACAGGTGGTGCTATTTGCTAGCTCTCAGTCAGCTCTCAGTCGGCGCTTTTAGGCCTCATATAGACTGCTCACCACTGCGTAACCTGTTCAAACTCCAATAGCAACACTTGGAAGACCACGCCGTTGTCGTTGCGACGCAGCTCCGGACGAAAACTACATCTTGTGGACGCAGGCTGTTGGATTTCATATTCCATGCGCGAAGGACTGAGACATTGCTTTCTCGATGCCAACATGGGTACTCTGCTGCTTTCTTGCGAAACGGTCATAGTTATTCAAGTCAAGCACCGGTAATTAGTTGCCAATACCTCTAGGCGGTTATACCAGTCCAGTCTTGTCGTAAATAGCTGCTGATTTCCGCATTTGTAGTCTACCTCCATTGGCCTTTCGTTGACCCTGGACAATAAAATCAAAGGCTAGAGGTCAAATTTATAGATTGCTGTTTCCATTCAATGGGATTACGAACACATTGTCAGCGGGGTTTTCAGCGGGTTTTAGAGAAAGAACAAGGTTTGGGGCTTGTGCAGGGACTAGAACCTCAAACCTGGGACGTTGGAATGTTGCGATAAAGATGCTATTATCTCGGTATGATGAACCTATAAAGTTCTAATCTAAAATATTCACGCTCTATTGCTTAAAATTCCTTGAATATCCATCGACCATGCGTATCGAAGACGGGAGACAAGCGACCCTTTCGCAATCCCCCTCATCTTGTTCGGAAATCATATTTGATCTGCAACAAATGTTCGTTGACACTGGTCGTCAGGAGTACCAAAACCCCATTGAACGGAAATAAAGACATCAGGAAATGTCAAAGGAATATCGTAGTCCAGGTTTTTTAAAGTCAAGCGGCGCCTAGAAGTAACCGGCGATTCTTCCGGGGTTTATATTTGGGTCTTACGATCAAGGGGATTGAACAGGCCCCAATCGTAACTTGAAAAGTTTACGAAACATCGCACTCAAGGTTCTTGAGAACATCCTGTAATCTGTGAGGATTTGCGTGCGCCAAAAGTGCTGTTTCAACAGTAGTGCGCAAAAATATCCACATTGTGTGTAACATTCCTACTACGACAGCAACTTGTGGTCTGAAAATGCCGATATATGATTTCATGACCTTCTCTTGCAAATATCCTGCGGTAAAACGAAGACGGGGGATCGCAACGTCATGAAGTCCGGTCGGGTGGGACGGACGTACATGCTTCACGCAAATTATGCCGGACACACTCTCATCCTGCAAGGAATGACTGCCAGGCAAAGAAACTACCGATTAAAACAAGACCAATAGTAGCAAGAAGGCCATTACCTTCCCATGTGAGAGTTAGGTAAGCTGCTACACCCACAGCGATCTCCTTTCGCCTGGCAGCGGCCCTTTTTCTTTTCCAGTTTGCGTCAATCTCAAAAGGAGACAAGAATACGGCAGGGGGCGAAGCGGGCTTCAGCGGCACTGAAACGGAAAGTGCAACAGCTCTGTGGTCAGACGTTTGAAACAGCGGTAGAGCATCGTATCCATAAACCTCAATGTTGTTTTCTCCAGTCGAGGAAGAAGAAGGGAAATCACTATAGAGGATTCGGTCGCACCAACTTGGCCACCGCTGCTTCGCCCAGCTCCATTTTCCAGTTGGACCTTCGGGGAAAACCTGATCTGTTTGAAGAGTGAATTTATACGTGGGTAAGAATTTGATAGGTGCTTCGGAGAAATTTTGTAGAGTCTTCTGCTCCTCGAGTTCGCGAGTCAATTGATCCTTCTCAAGCAGATGAGAATAGTGATAGGGACTGTTCAGGTCTTCTGTAGGTTGAGGAAACTTTTTGTAGTCTTTCGGCCCTGGACGAGTTAATGATGTTCGGTAATTCAAGTCTCCAGCAACAAAGATATACGATCTAGGTGAATATAGACCGTTGTCCCTTTTTACGTCGCGAGATTCGGCTCGAAGAAGAGGGGCGTCTTCTTCCGTTTCCCCATCACGAATTCGAGTGTTTTCACCACTGTTATTCGTCCCCGAAAAGACAAGCCTTTCACTGATGCTCTTCCAGTCTTCGTTTCTGCTTTCTACTGCCCATTCATCTGGGGCAAGATGGGCCGCAACAAAGGTCAGGTCGACAGTATCTTCGTTGATATAATAGCCAATCCGTGCCCCAGCAGCTCCTTTATTCCCAGCCTCTTGCACCCCCACTCCAACATCCGCAGTTTCAATCCAGGCAATTTTTCCGGCGACGTCTTGACGCACAAAGACCATTATTGCTACCATTCCGGCATTCTTAGTTACAATATTCGCGTAACCCTCTTCACCGGCTGCAATGTTCACGGCACGGCGAAAAGCATCAAAATATGGGTTCAGGAATGAGCCTCCAAGGAATGCATAGGCGATAGGGGCAACTTCCTGGAGCGACAAGACAAGTATTTCGGGTAGGTCCGTTGATCGACACCTTGAATCAGGAAGAACATCGAAGAGATGAGAGGCAAACGAGTAAGGCTGGATCACATTCCGAGCGCAGTTGAAACTAAGTACATATATGCCTAGAGATTCCATGCTAATCGTTACTGCATGGACCGTTGTCCAGCTCAGGTTGATCTGACTTCATCAGTCTTGAAGTGTTTGTTGACAACTGGAGAGTTTGAGAAAGTTAAGAACCTTTTTGGAAGGTTTCTGAGCCTGAAGCTGGAATATTTGCTTAAGTTGGTCACGTGGTCCAGGAACGATCGAAATCGAACAGAAAGTTTTTTGAGGTTTCGAATCTGATGCCAGTCTCGATGGATATCGAATATCTCCACCAATTGAGATAGAATGGTTGTTTTGCTAAAGTGTATTTCATCTTGCTCTTAAGGTCCATTGAGATTTACATTCCTCCCTAGAACCTGCTCACAAACCCACATTGCAGTGAGGGTGTGCAGGCTTACACTGTCTTCCTCGATCTGCTTACTGAGCTTTTTCTCTCTTACCTCTTCGTCCAGTCGTCCCAAGGCTTCGAAAACTACGACCTGGTCTCTCATGAATGTGTCCAAACAGCCATTTGTACCCTTTCTTGAATTCTCCTTTGGGTTCACATGAAACTCTCTTATTAAACTTGCAACGCACTCGTCAGTCATCGGCCGCAGGAAGGCGATCATTCCTTTCTCGGGATTGGCAGTGTGATGTCTTTTGTTCTTTTCCCCCGACTTATATTCGGAATACAACATCCCCCGGCCGAGGCGAAAGCCGGTTGATGTGTGGGCAACAAGAAGTATGTAGATATGCGAAACATCATGCGTTGGTTCTGTGGTATGTATTTTCACAAGCGGTATTTCCGGAATCGATGTTTGGCCCCTCGTTCTGGGTTTAGGTGATAGTGATTTGAGTGCTCTGGTTACCGATTTTGCTGCTGCACACCCGAGGAATTGACGGATCGTCGGTTGAAAACTAGAATCTTGGCCAAAGTCTTCGTTTGGAGGAACCGTGGGTTCTAAGAATCTGGATTCTTCCACCCCCAATGCTGTTTTGGGTAATGCAGGCTCTGCAGTATGATGTTTTCGGAAGTGTTTCCCGCTTTCTCGTCTTTGATTTTGATTTTTGCCTCGCTGGTGGCCACCTCTAGAATGGTTGGACTCTACGGCCTGTTGAAGAGTTGTGTCCGGCGCTAAAATTGTGATATCGACTTCCGTTATGAACCCAGGGTCCAAATTTTCTAAATCTATACGGGGAAACCTGGGATGCACAGCCGGGGGGATTTCACTTTGGGCTTTTGTCCGGGACCCGGAGTCCTCAACAACCTGTCCCTGACTGCGACAACTCGATCTGCGTAGTTCAACTTCTTTCGAACTTGGGGCTGCAAGGGGTTCGATTTCAAAGGACACTGAGCCTATCTGGACCGCGCCAGAACTCCACCCACGCCTGTTCAACTTAACGGAGAGTAGCGGTAGACCTAGTTTCACAAAATTGGGGATGAGCACTTGAGATACGTAGTCGTATGACGGGGCTGAGGATACGTTCGTGCCGCCGGTAATGTTCAACTTGATAACTTTGCGAGACAAAGGTTCGCTCACACGCCCGTCCTTACAATGTAAGCTTGCTCCAGCATACAAAAGGTATGGATATAGGGCTTGAAAAATGAGGAAGATAGAACCAGGAGTTGTAAGTTGAATGTTGTATTCTGATTGGATGCCCGATGTCGCAGGAAGGGGTTGCAATCGCAACTTCTGCTGTGGAGAGGGGAACGTATCTTCCCCCTTCCCATCCTCAACGGATCGGGGATAGAATGTAATCTCTGACGATCCTACCTGAGCACCAACAATGCACCCGCCACATACTTCGGCGAGGGATTGTATAGCGGCAGTATGCGACCTCCTTAAACCCCTCGGGCCGTGCCTTTTCCCTCGTACGTTGTTAATCGTGACAGGCAATCCCGTCATCGCGGAGAGTGCAAGCGCATTTCGGACAAGCTGGCCACCTCCCTCCAGTGTGCTCCCATCCAAACGTAGCATTTTTCTGCCTGTCTTATATTCTGCCCGAATTCGACTAACCTTGGTCCAAAGCAACAAGAGAATGTGTTGGATGAGAGACGCTTGGAGAAAACACAGAAATCAGGCTGACTGCTTTTTTAGTTGCCCAACAATCCACACCCCAACCAATGGGTGTGGTAACTACTTACTGGCAAATTTTGAACTGAACTCTAATGAAGATATTGCACAGATATAACTCTGTATATGCAACATATCTATCTCATGAATATCAAGCAGCGCAGGGTCATCAAGACCAAGATATATCCTAAATATGAAACCGGAGAAATACAAACCACTTTATTCCATGAGAAGGTGACTGGGTTGCGTGTTAGTCACGTCTGGTTAAACAAGTAACTATAAAAAGGGTGGTGTTGGGGGGGCGCCTTTTGCCCCCATAACTAACGAGTAATCAATTTTCTTGTGCTGATACGAAGCGACAACTGGTGCTAAGTCTAATACAGCTTTAAAACTTAATTACATTCTCACTCGTCATGCAGGTGATTTTCTAATAATTAAAGAAACTTTTTGAAATAGCATACAAGTTATGAAATGAAAAAATGACTAAAACTTAATGAGAGACCATGAGTTTTAGGTGCTGAGATTTGAGAATTTGCGAGAAAGATAATAAAAGCAACTATCAAGCATATTATTTACACAGGGTTTGCAAGTCCGATTTAAAATTAAATGTTTAACACTTTGTCCTGCATTATATCAAAATAATGAGGAGATTTTCTACTAATGTGAGAAATATAACTTGATCAAACTTCATGAAATAGAAGGACCTAATCTTCCAATTCAAAGTAATTTATATGCTATATAATATCTAGGTAAAGGTTGGGATATAGATTGCGATGGAGAGGCTTCACAGCTGAGGTCAAACCATTACCTGGCATGAAGCCTCCTAGCCACCCTGGTTGCGATGCCCATGAACGTCACAGATTTCAATAAACGAGCCATCATCCGACGCAACCACAGTGGCTAGTGATAAGCCTATGCAGCAATAGCGCCGAGAGACGAAGTGTGACAGAGGAATAGGGTGCTAGAAATTGTGAAGTCAATACCTGACACAATTGAACAGAAGTGGACGGATATTGGCTGGCCTGGACTCATCCACAGCCCCAAACCTAACTCCATATATAGTTCCATCAGTGACTGGCCAAAGATCATCAAGAAGCGTTGCTCACCAATTAAGAACTTTCAAGCTCAAATTATGAAGTGGACACTAGGCCGTTCGAGTTGAAGGGCCGCGGGAGAGCAGTGCGCAGTGATCACAATATGTCAGTGATGATAACCACCCATGAAGTGAGAAAACACAGCCACGCATCATATTCCACAACAGGACGCGCTTCTTCTTGAACCTTCTGCTCCCCATTAATGGCCATTAGTTGAAATCTCTGCATTCAAGGGGAACACTTCACAACTAAAATAGTTGGAGAAACAGAAAACCCTAAGTTCCAGGAAATGTGAAGTGATTCAAGAAGCATGAGTATATAAATAAAATCATTGAGCTTTTTTTTTTTTTTTTTTTTTTTTTTTTTGGCGGCGTCTTAAGGTGAGCGGTGGGTAGTATGTACATGTGCCTCATATCATATGCAAGATGTCTCGAACAAGTTCTTTATATTTTAGCATAGATATAAGGGTAGGAAATGAAATAGTCGGTACAAGAAGCTAAGTCAAAGAGAGGCCAAGTTATACACACAGCACTGGCGAGGTGATGTAAGCGGATTTGGTTGGGGGAACGATGCTGTATTTTATAGAGCACCCAGCTCTTTCAGTTTCGAGATCATCCCGTCGACGTCTTCTACCTTTCCTCCCCCTTGACGGGCGGGAGGTTCTGTTGAAGATTCATTTAGTTTAGTCCACGAGGGAAATCAAGGCACAAGAAACCGCTTAGGAGAGAAATAGGGAACGTACCTGTGACTTTCAAAGTCTTCAACCTCTTCTCATCTACAATTTCAAAGTCCGCCAAAGTTCTCTTCTCCAACGGCTTCTTCTTTGCCTTCATGATGTTTGGCAAGCTTGCATATCTCGGAGTATTCAGTCGTAGATCCGTAGTGATGACCATGGGCAACTTGGCCTTGAGCGTCTCCACACCGCCATCCACTTCCCTCGTAACCTCAATTGTACCCTTGTCATCCTTCACAACAAGCTTGCTCGCCTGTGTCGCCTGCGGCCAGCCCAGAAGACCCGCCAGCATCTGTCCCGTCTGACCTTGATCACCATCAATAGCCTGCTTGCCCAACAACACCATGTTGATATTTTCCTTGTGGACCACGTTCTTCAGCAACTTGGCTACGGTGAGTGGCTCCAGGCCCGACTGGTCTGGTTTCTCGGGTACATCAACAAGGATGGATCGGTCGGCTCCCATGGCCATGGCGGTACGGAGGGTATCGACACATTTGGGCCCGCCGGCGGAGATAGCTAGGATCTCGGACACGGACATGGGTCCCTTGCTTTCGCGCAGGCGGACAGCTTCTTCTATGGAGAGTTCATCGAAGGGGTTGAGGGAATGCTTGACGCCGGCGGTTTCGACGCCAGTTTGGGTCTTGTTGATGCGGGGTTTTATCTGGAAAGATTGAAGTAGAACGAGTTAGTGGTATAACTAAGAGTCAGTGAATAGCTTGAACATCCACATATGTGCCCGAGCTGGTACATCGATTGGGATAGAACAGCAGAAGTAATTCAAGCTAGAGACTCCACATAGCTGTAGCATTGCGCAAGACACCAATAGGTTGAAAGGAGGTGAAATCCACATACAGCGAAGTCAATAACCCTCTTTACGGGCACAAGTATTCGGAGCGCATTTGCAGCCATTGTGGAAAATAGAGAATGCACAGAGACAGCTGAGCGGATGCAAACTTGTCCTTGCCAATCTTGAGCCTGATGACGCAATTGCTGAAGCTCTGTGGCGGCTGTGAGTCGGGGCAGTGGTTTTGATGTGTCGCGGCTTGTGAGTTGATGTCGATGCTCAAGCCTCCAAACCTACCTCAGCCATAGAAGAATAGCCGCGTTCGGAAAACATCTCGGCTGCTGAGGCTTCCCGATTGGCGGACCTTGATCTGAATCACGTGGTTCCCAATTTCCGCCGCGTCGCATTTTCAACCGCCAGAGTATACAAAAATGCATTTCAAGGGCTTTTAGCAAAATCCTAAGGATTTTTTCTTTTATGATACATACCCGGCATTAATGGGTGGTCAATGGATTTAATGTCAGCTGACACCTAAGGTCTTTTTGCACCTGTGATCCAATATTCTCAGAAGAATGAAAAGGAGATTTTGGATAAATTTGTTTTGCAGCAATGGAACCAATGTCGCATCTCCACTGATTGGTGTCTGAGGTGTTTACTCATTCTGTTCCTCGTCTACAAGGGAGCCGAATAGAGACACACAAAGATGAAATTTGGATGTTAACATACGGTTTAGTCATGCCACCCAGACTAAGTCCATCAGATTTGGCGTTATGTATATCCGGGTGAAATTATTCAGGCCTCTTGAACTGTAAAAGTTCAACTACTGTTATTTATACATTTTGGGGGAGATGGCGTTGGCCCACTGCGGACTTGGAGAGAGGCTGCTCGCGCCTTGGGGCTTGGACTGATATTCCATAGTCGGAGTAATAAGATGAAACGCTTGGATTTGAGCGTTCGTGTCTTTTATAATCTCATATTTCACCATGGACCTCTGTCGAATTCCTCTTCCAATTCTTTCCTGTGATGTTACATACGGCCAATATTATGCTCTGATTCCCACGGTCCTTCATAACTCTTCGATGTCAATTTGCGAGGTCCTCCCACACTCGAGTTGTTTCTAGCCGCTGCTAGAGACACACCGGTGCTCTAAGATATTAAGGATAGCCGTGTGGACGTTTGCTGTGAATCCGATAGCAATCGGAGATCTTCGCAGTTATTACTGCTCTCTATAATCAGCTTCTTTTCAAATCTGAAGTCTATTATTGTACAACTGGCCCTTGGACGGATTGTTCCAATCCACTCTGCTCTTTAAAGCTCCGTAAACGGGGCAATTGGGTTCAGATATCCGTCTAAAAGAGCCCATTAATAAAACATACATGTATATACATGGCCAGCCGTAAGTTTTCTCCATTTCACCGGCACACGTAACGCTTCACCATGTCTCCTGCTTATACTTTCTTACCTTCTCCATATTCATCAGATACTTCTCTGCCATTTCTCGACTATACGGCGCCTCCTCAGATTCACTCCTCCCAAACATTTGAAAAACTTCAATAAGTGCCTCTCTAACTGCTTGTGGCATCTTTCCCGATGATCCACAAATATATACCGTGCCACCCAAATCATGTAATATGCTAAAGAACAACTTAGCATGCTCCCTAACGCGGTCTTGCACGTATATCTTCTCCCCCTGGTCTCTCGAAAACGCCGTGATTACCGTAAGGTCAAGAACCTTCTTCAACTCCTCCCATTCATCCTCAAAGAAGAAATCTGCTTTCCGATTTCGCCCACCAAATAGTAAGATAATGGGGCCTAAAGGCACGGGAACGTCTGCACCATGCCTCTGCCGAAACGCAGTTGCCATGGCGGCTTTTTCCCAGAGCATTGAACGCAATGGTGCCACCCCTGTGCCCGGACCGATTAATACAGTCGGTTCTAGAAGTTGTCTCATCGAAGAGTTGAGTCCGCCCTCTTGTACGTGGACTTTTAGGGAGCTCCCTGGCTGGAGTGCTGCGAGATAGCGTGTACATACCCCCTCACGCGTCTTTTTGATAACAGTTTGGTATTTGACGACAGCGACAAGGATGTCAAAACGCGTACTCACAGTTGTGCTGTTGCTGCCGGGTAAAACTTCGACTTTTTTCAACTTGCCACCGCTCGCCAGGCTGAATTGTCGGCCACGAAGGACGGGGAATACGGCACAAACTTGTTGCCAAGGGATTTTCACGGAGTTAAACTCGTGGAGTACTTCAAGGATTGAGCGGCGGGGCCGCGAGGTATAGTCGTAAAATTCATCTATGTATTTTGGGTTTGTAAATTCCTGCAGTCGCTCTCTATGGGTAATGTCGCTTGTAAAATGGGATATGTTGGAGAAAAAGGAGCGTCGTGGTATCGCCATGATGTCTAGGTAATCGGTCAGTAATGTTCGGAGGGTAAATCCAGGTGATCTCAGCAGGAACGGGATTTCGGGGGTGGACATGTTGGTGTGCCAAACGTATTCAGCATTTGGGACGAAGCATAGAGGTGTGTCGGCTTGCTTCTGCCAACCCATGATAGATATCAGCGAATCTACGTCAGAAACGAAATTCCTCGGCGTTATTTGTAAAATATCTCCCGGCACATATGGAATAGACCCCGGAGTTGTTAAAATTAAATGACGAACATCTTGCCAGTGGGTTTCTGGTGTGACTCGATTGTTTACTGTAAGTGTGGCAGATACAGTATTCGGAATGGGCCGCAAGTCGTGAGTGAAGTAGGGAGGGACGCTGGCGTCTCTCAACTGCCTTCCAGATTGCAAATCTGATATCGCCATATCAGGATATGAAGTGGTGACTTCCGGTTTACTTGAGTCTCGGTGTGCAAGCACCCATTTTGGTGGTAAACGGACACCATCCGGAATGGGATGTTGACCAGGAGCAAGGGGGTATTTATCCAACAGATGCTTCCGCAAGTCCAATGACCACGGAATAAATGTTCCGTCGAAGCTAGAATCATTCATCAGAAGGAGGAAATGGAAGTTTGTAGAACTGATATAATGCATACCCCTCTGGGTGCTGCTCATCCGCTTCGCCGCAAGGGTACAATTCGTTTGCGCCAAGCTGTAGCAATCTCTTGTAGAGCTTTCGCGAAGCCCAGTTGAACCTAGAACACCACACCACAATGGTTAGTAATGAGCTATGATACGTTTAGCATTAAGGCCTACTTTGGGTACGAGCTATCTCCCAATCCAAATAGAGCAAAATTTACGCCATGAAGGAATGTTGGCGGAAGCCGCTTCAACAGCAACGACTTCCAGAAAACTTGAGCGTTGGCTGGGAAATCGCCCTGTCCCGTAGTCGAGACAACGAATATCGCTATATCGTAGTCATGAAGAGACTCCTGGAATCGACATGAGTTAAATGTTTTTGCATTTTGGCACAGGGCCGAAGTCGCACCGCTTTAATGGCATTGAGTTCGCAGACACGCGCTGTGAAGCGCAGCCTTTCTGCAAGGCGCCCAAGTTCATCCGCAACATCCCGGGAATTTCCAGTCTCCGAACCGTAGAGAATTATTGCCGTTCTAGCAGAGGTTTTACCCAAGCTGCTGGAGTTGGTGGTAGCCATTTATGCTGGATCATGGGGCTCAGATGACGATGGATTTGGCATAATGTTGAAGATTAGTTAAATAACCAGTTAAATATTAATTACCAGAAATTATTCCAATATATCTATATTGCGCCGCAAGCCCACGTATGTATAGTTATACACGTTCAATTGAGCACCTAAAACCGATGATCCAAATCAACAGAATATTACATGTAATGTCTACGTATAATGCTATTACGCACAATTGTAGGAACTGTAAAATAATCCGTAAAGCAGAGAACTAATAATGACAAATTCAAGTTCAGCTCATCGCTTGTATCGTACATATTCATCCAATCTAATTCAAAAATGAATCAACACTATATGGGTATCTGAAAGGCAAAACATAGAAAGGAAGATATGAAATGCAGAAGGGCATGCATAGTGAAAAGAAAGGCAAAGAAAAATTATCCTCATCAATACGTATCATTATCCCCCTCTCCTCCACCTGTATCAAACACATCCCCATCATCATCCCCGCCATCAAAATACTTCTCTGCATTATAATCCCCCACCATATCTTCCTCATCATCCTCAAAGTCATCGTCAACAATTTCCTCCTCACCCTCATCCTCTTCCTCATCCAATAGATCTTCATCAACCCCTCCAGCCCTCTTTTTACGTTTCCTGCCAGCCTCCGACCCTTCCTCATCGTCCTCACGAGCTTCTTTTTTCTTCCGATGGGTACCGGTTTCTTCTTCTTCCTCCTCCTCCCCCTCCTCCTCATCATCATCATCTTCTTCCTCGAATCCACGCTTCTGTCCGCCTCGTAACGGCGAACCAAACCAGTTAGCGCCGTCAGTTTGCAAACCGACATATTTGGGGTCAAGTGTCGACCACAGTTCTTTTGGGAAGAAGTTCATAGCTGTGAAAATAGCAGAAACGAAGAACTGGCGTTAGCCTGGAAGATGACCAGTGTAAAGAGATATAAAAATTATAAAAATAATATATTGTCCATACCAAACGGCCTCTCCCTGAGTTTCGGTAACGTTCGAGTCTTTTTCAAATACCTCTGCCCATATGTCGCCGTGCCTTGAAAAGGATCAAACTGCGCTTTCCGAGCCGCTGCTTCCCCTCCTTTCTGAAATGAAGGTGGTGTGCTCATAACCGTATAATAGGGTCCATCATGTATCATTTCTCGTAATCGTCTATAATAGTCGACTTGGCTTCGCTCTTCTTCTGTAAGCGGTTGGGCAACTGGTAGTGAATATTTCTATGTGCAATGTTAGCAACGAAACTTTTTACTTTATTTATTCTGGCCAGCGAGTTGAATTGAAAATAAAAGCATATTGAATGGAAATAACAACAGAAGGGTATTATAACTGACAGGAAACAACGGGGTGGGAGCAGTGTCAGATTCTCCTCCACCTTCTGAATCCCACCAGAACTCAGCACTAGGCAACTTTTTTCCTCGTTTCGACATGAAGCGTGACATATTTTCTCCTAGGCTTTTTTTTTTTTTTTTTTTTTTTTTTGTTGGCCTTCGTATGCTCACTCAAGCTTCAAAACAAATGTATTGGAAGCACCGGTTGCGGATTTGAGGATTTTGAGGATCGCAAGGCAGGATGAAATGGGTTTTTTGAGACAATAATCTTGGAATATTAATTAAAGAGTTAGTTACAAGATGGCAAGGAATAATCTCACTGGTCTCTCTGAGACGCAGTCCTTGGATAAATTATAATGCTTTTAGAGCAGTTGGATTGGTTTAACTTCGTATTGGAGTGTTATGGTGTGTTCTCGCAGAAAAATAAATATGTCAACTAGTTATATTGCCGTATCTGGCCGCCTTCAGCAGGGGCCCCGCCACTTAACCGAAGGTACTTTTGCATTCCACTACAGTTTATTATTTGTCTTTCGAATGTTGAGACATATTTGATCAACACTAAGATTTTGGCGTCTTATCTAATAACAGTGCGTGTTTGTGTATGTGATGGAGCAATGCTCAGTTTGATAGCCATATCGTTGTTGGTCTTAACGAGAGAAAAATATTTTGCGCAGACCATAGTTAGATGTCTACTTGGTGATAGTCTGTCGTCAAGTTTACAGTATGGGGTGGTCTTATTACATTACTTAATAAACCCGGGTTCCTGTTCATTGGGAAGTCAATCTATGAGGTGTTTATCGTAGCGAAACATCTCGAGAGCTTGAACGGTATTTAAGAGCTCAGTCAACCCAATTGCAATAGTAACCTCGTTTGTTTCTAAATGGTTGGATTTTCTGAAGAGCTCATAATGGTAACCGAAAATTCATAAATGCATGTTTCAACATCATAGTTCTAGAGCATCCACTCGGCTTCCAACCTGGCTCTGCGGACCCCATGGACCATCGGCAACGCGCCTATTAAGCGTTCGTATAATGTCGCCAAACTCCTCCAAACCCCCGCCGGCTTTCTTAACTTCATTCTGCAAGGTAACGAGAGCATCAAACTTGGCCGTTGCAATTTTCCAAACAGCACTTTCCGTGTCTCCAGCCCCACCCGCAACGAAATTGGCATATGTCTGTGGGGCCTTGAAAAGGTAAGGCAGGACTTCCGTTAAGGCTGGTGGTACGAGAAGTGCCCACAAGCCAGAAGGGGGGAGTTTTCCTTGAGCTGATGAGCCAAAACGGGAAAGCTGGTCTTCTGTGGGAAGGGCAAATCGACGGTTGGTTAGAGTGACGGAGTTCCCATTACTTGATGGAACGACAACCCAGTTTGCTGTTAGCACAGATTTTATAAATCCAATGGCAGCAAGCGCAGTGTCTTGCATGGCAACTATATCAGCAGCCGCAACAATGTTGCTCCAGAGATCTGGGTGATCATTGAAATACCGAAGAAATAGGACACGAGAAGCTGCAGCTTCTACTCGGGGACTGGTTGGGTTTTGGTCAAGTGAAGTTGAGACTCCGTAAGATGGCTCTTCGACGGTTGGCGGCCCTTTGAATATTCTGCCCAGAGTATCCATTACATGGCTGTTTACAGGTTTAGAAGGGAGGGAATTCAAGGGATTGATCCATCTGTTGCCTGCCTCCACTAGCATAACTCGGGGTAACGACGCAAGTATGTCAAGGTCCCCAGTTGGAATTGGGCCATGCGCCCATTTAACAGATTCAATATCAAACGCCTCTGATATCCGAGAAAGTATCTTATCTAGGAAGGGCTGAGGTTGCCCAAGAAGATGATTTGGGTATAAAATCGCATACTGAGAAATATATCCCATAGCCGGCCCGGAAAGGAACGGGGCAGACATGGAGTCAAGGGTCGAGGGGTCCAAATAATAATTCATTATCTTGGTGTGCAGACCTGACGATATGAGGTATTCGAGAGAGGGTGAGGAGAATAGGGGATATGAATGAGTCTTGACTCCAGCACGCTGGCAGAGGCCTGGAGCACTAATCCGAAGTAAGTCGCGGAGAAACTGAATATATGTCATGTGCAACAGAATATCGTCTGGATCAATCATTTGCGACGCGGTAAAACTCAACAGACTGGAACATTGGAATATGGATTCGATATCGGGGAAATGCGATGTCGTAATTGCACTCCAGTCTAGAGACCCTGCTTTTATAACTAGATCCATTAATCTGCCTTGAGCTACTGACTTGTCTCGCCTGCTCAACCCGGCTTCTGTAGTGTCAAAGCTGCAAATAGAAAACAGGCGCCCATAGACATGTCTGTCGTTAAACACTCTCCTCCACATCAGCCCCTGGCCTCCTATCTTGGCTTTATTTTCACCATCCACCAAGACATCGCTATCAAAATTGTCGACATGGTCGATTTCTAGCAGAGACCAGAGAACGTTGAACGCTGCTTGGGCGACGGCTGTTTCAGGTGTGGTGAGCCAAAGTTCTGCTAGAGCAACCACAAGGGCCGGGTTTGCAGAAACAACCGCTGCATTAGCAGGCGAATTACTAGCTTTTGCTAGGAGAGATAGCGTAAGAAGATTGACTGGAGGAGATGGGGCCTTGATGCCAGCCGAAAGATTTAAAGGCGGGTCAATTGATTGAATTTGGTCAAAGGAAAGGTATGACGCAGCTTTGGTGGCTAAGCTTGTTAAAGGAGACGGGTCTTCTTGCAATACAGAGAGAACCTGAGAAACCCGGGTGAGAAGAGCAGAGGAAACGCTCTCACTGGTACTAACGATCAATTCTGCCATGAGTTTATCCAGGATGGGAACATCTAGAGGAGTGGAAGGTTCCTGGATGATCCGGTCGAGATGGTCCCTCACAGCATCGAAAGAGGGGGGAGTTTCCATGGCTTCCCCTGACCCTCGTAAGAACGATAAAAAGGCATTCAAGATCCTCGCAAGAGATGAGGTTGATGGATGTGGTCCTTGATGTCGTTCTGGATGGTTGTTCTCGATATTACTATTCTTGGAGGACTCAGTCACGCAAATAGATTAAGTAACTACCTAAGTTAAATAACCAGGGCAAACAAAGCAAACACAGTTGACTCCGGGTTGCCTTGTGGAGCTTCCGCCCCTACAAAGTCGGAGTATGGATGTCGGATCTACAGACAACAAATTACAATCAAGACAGAATCTGTGATTATACTTTAGCAGTTCAGTATAACATTCATTTGGTTTGGTCAGAGAAACACTTTGCGAGGGCGCCTGGACTATGGCGGCATCTAATCCCCTGATCTCCCTTAAATCGTCCGATTCGGGCTTTCAAGTCCTCCTCCATCCACTCGTGCTCCTCAATATCTCCGATCATATCACCCGGCATATTGCAAGACATCAAGAAGGACCAATTGTAGGAGCGCTTATGGGCCAGCTAAAGGGCCGAACCATTAGTCTCGAACATGTTTTTGAGTGCAACGTGGTAACTTCCGCAAATGGAGATATTACGCTACATGAGGCCTGGTTTGAAGAGAGACTACAACAATGTCTGGCCGTACTCTGCACCCAAATGTATTCTCGATAAAGATTACTAACTGCTATGCCTCTGCCTTACAGTCAGAGGTGTGCATAAGGATCCTCCATTGGACCTTGTTGGATGGTTCACCTTAACCCATCCCACCGGTCCAAGCTCAGCACTACTACCTGTTCATCAGCATATCCTCGAGAAATATAACGAAACAGCAGTTCTACTTGCATTTGATGCTTTAGGACTTGAAAACAGCGCCTCTCGAACTACAGGTAAACTTCCACTTGCAATCTACGAGTCGACATATGAAGAAGAAAATGTTGGTGATGGCGATAAGATGATGCAGGTGGACGGACAGCAACCTAGCTTGACACTGAAATTCCGCGAGCTTCCGTATTCAATAGAAACAGGGGAGGCGGAAATGATCAGCGTGGACTTTGTTGCAAGAGGAGGAGGCAATGCTACTGCTATCGAGGCCAAAGATGCAAGTTCGACTCTAACGGACAAGGAGAAGCAGAAACTCCCAGCTGGTGAGGGTGGGAAAGATGGGAAAACTATAAAGCCGGCCGCAGGAAATAAGCCTGACACGGATGAAGTTTCCACGCTCTCCAAGGAAGATGAAGATAGTGAGTAAACAAGATCAGGAAATATTGAAGCTGGCGCATCAATCCCATTTAACCATTACTTAGTAATTGCCAATCTCAACACCCGCCTCACCGCCATCAAAACCCTTGAATCACGCCTCCGCCTCATAGAAGCATATCTTTCCCGTATACCTTCTGAAAATGATGGCAATAAAACAGAGTTTATCTCTAACTCTTCCCTCCGGGTCCATCACCCCCTCCTGCGGACGATCCACTCCTTGATCTCCCACCTATCACTCCTAACTCCGCAGGAATCAGACAAATTCTCCATTGAATCTCTTGCGCAAGCTAATGACGTTGCATTGGTCGCATTGCTCGGGCAGCTCGGACAGAGCGTGCAAGGGATGCGTGAGCTAGGCAAGAAATTTGCAGTTGTTGATACAGCGCGACAATATTCTGAGGCAAAGAGGCCAGTCACTGGCGTACAAAGAATTGATGAGGAGTTGTTCCTTCGTCAGTCGACCGGTGGAGGAGGGATTGGTGGAGGTTCAACATGGGATTGACGGGTGAGAATGGTTTGATTTCTTTCTGTTCTTTGAAAGAGGAAAACATTATCCCAGGTGATTCTCTGCTGTAGAAAAAGCATGTCACGTACTTTACGTAGGTTACTTTTGTGACTTTAAGATGACCCCTTCTCTCTTGCTGTGTTTTATCAAACCTTGCAGCAAGTTTTGTTTCGAATTCAGTGCTCTTGAACAAATAGAGATACCTTACGAAAATATCAAACGTTTGACGGCACGCTCAGTTCGCCATAATCTTAGTGTTCTCCAAGAACTGTAAATCCTCAAGGTCTCGCTGTGGGTGAGCTTGGTTCTTTGTTGCATTACAAAGAAGGTAAGATATAATGAGTCCCCCCACCCAACAAACAAACAGATATATAACTAAAAAATAATAAATAAATAAATAAAAATAATCACTTCATAGTACTGCATAGACTGATATACAGGTGTGTGATATACAGGTGTATGAAGAAACTAGTTGCCCCAAGTAGATAAGATTTGGAAAACCATTCAAGGTCAAGCACCTCTCGATGAATGTTCTCCTAGTGTTTTCTTGTATATTCGCAAGCCACAAGGGGATTTAAGGGTATCAGTTGGTATCGAACCTTCCAGTTCATTGGGGTCCTGGTTTACTTACGTCCCAGTTTCTACAATGAAGATGTTAAGAATGATGCGGGGCTGATTGAATCCAAATTTAGACAACGTTCATCTCAGGGACATCAAGTTCTGAAGAGCTTGCGATTCTGGGGACATGTCGCGACCCCAATAGACAAGGTAATAATATATTAAACAGCAAATGCATCATTGTGTAGTGGGAGAGGCGGAAAGGAAAGGCCAAAAGACGAATACACAATTACTTGGTCATTTACTTCTTCATTCCAGTTTTCTTCAAGTCTCGCCAACTATCAAGCAGCCGGCAGATACGATTATTGAAAGGGGAAAGGGAACAAGATAGGACAGCGGAAAATAAAAATAGAATAATACACGAGTGAAACAAAGAGCCTCGTACAAACACCAAGAGGCACACACGCTAGAAGGATATTCCTTTTAGTGTGGAAAATATCATCACGCAGGAAGAAGAAAAAACAAAACCCGAACTGCTCGTGTCCCTATTATAGCCCAATCCTAACCAGCCCATCCCTAGTTGAAGTTGAATGACAAATAATGGGAATACATTCCATGATGTGCAAGGAATTAAAAAAAAAAACGTAAGAAAGGAAGGCCTCCAAGCAAGGAAATGGAAGATATTAAAGAGGAGCCGTGTGCCAATGGAGGGGAAAGCAGCGAAGCTAGTAGGGTAAATAGCTGAACGGAAACTTGCTCGCACATATATGTACCTATGTCGGGCTTCACTTTATCTCCCCTCCCATTCCAGAAACAATCGCTCATCGGCGCCAACTATCTCTAAAATCTCCCCGGTCCCTAAACCGTGCACCCCTGCCACCCCTCCTCCGTCCACGGCTTCCATATTCCGGACCCTTGTCCACGAAAAAATCTGTGTCTTCAAAAGTATATTTGCGCATCTCATCAGTTCCACGTCGGGGTTTAGGTCCAGCCCGGTAAAGATCTGCAAACCTATCCAGTCGCTTTTCCGATACCTCTAGAGGGACAGGTTGATAATATAGTTTCGGCTTCGCAGCTGTGGAGAGGAACCGGTCATCAAGTGCCTTGAAGCCCTCTCCTGCGTATCTGGTGGGCACAGCTGGCGGTGCAGCGGCTTTGCTGTCCCGAAACATAGGACCGTGTGTTGCACGGGGACCTAACGGTGGCTCCCGACCTAGGTTTTGAGCAGGATCACGATGATGGAGAGCTGGAACTTGGTTTGCAGGCCCGACTTCTTGGAGGGAAGCTGTAATACCCTCCTCGGCCTCGTCGTAGACAACTTCCCAACGTGGAGCCCCTCTTGCGCCACTGCCTGAATCCTGTTCAATTCCGATCCATTCTTTGACTTTCTCTTCGGGGATGAAATCAACCCAGAGCGGTTTTCGTGTTCGCTCATCAGGCCAAATGGTTCCATGAAGTGCAGAACGAACCCGAGAGGCTGCGGAAACGTTTTTAAAAGTAACAAAGCAATGTGTTTTTATGGAGTCCAGGAAGAAATCAAGAACGATATCAGGGTCAACTGACGAAGTCGGCGGAGTTGCAAGGGACGCAAGATGCTTTTTGAGGACTGTAGGCTGTAAAGGGCGCATGAAATTGCGTATGTACAAAGATGTTGTTGCTGGGTGAAGCGCAGGCGACACAACGCGATCTTCATCTTCCTCTCCTGCTAGAGCTTTAGGAGATGAGGAGCGTGGTTGACCACCATTTACGACGGGGAACAAACCCTTGAAACGAGCATCTCCGGCCACTTGCTTGCTGACGTGCTGCTCCTCCGTTTTATCGGCATCGGGTTCACCTTGGGTTACAGTAGCTGGTTCCGTGGCCTCGTTACCTTCTTTGTGGGTAGCCGGTTCGGGCTGGGGCGCGGCTTTTTGCTCCTCAAGGCCTTCAGATACCTCGGGACCCACACCTTGGATCTTTGCGTCTTCTGGGGGAGTAATTTCCTCAGAAGCGACAGGCTTCTCAGCCTGGACATCCTCACCCAATACAGCTCTCGGAAATCCATCCTCAGCTTTAGCTTTCTTCAAAGAGGAGGTTTTAGGTGATGGGGGAGGGCTCTGACTTCGCCTTTTCCGTTTCCGGGAGTCTTCTACAGACTGCTTTTTCGAATCGGTTTTCTCTTCAGAAAGGGCCTTGATAACAAGTTCTGGTTCTTGAGGGGTGGCAGAAACAGCTGCCGCGGTCTCAGTTTCCGCTGGCTCAGTCACAGATTCCTGGAACTGCGCCGGATTTTGTATCTCTGGTTCTTGACCCGGTTCCTTCGCTTCGAGGGACGAGCCCTGAGCAATTTCAACTTCATGGCCAACTTTTACACCCTCCACTTCATCTTTCATCAAAATCTCCTCAGTTGGACCACGCGACGCAGGTTCCGGTGCTTCTGCGGTTGCTTGTCCTTCCGGTCCTGATTTTTCAGGGACCAGATCTGGTACACTGGATGGCTTTTGCTCGTTGACAGACACATCTTGAGTCGATTCAACAGGTTCTTTCGGTTCCTGCGCATGTTCTTCAGGGGGGGGGCTGAAGGGAGGAACTTCGGTGGACGGTTCAGGCGGTCCTGTAGAATCTGCTTGAAGCAGCCGATCGATGAAATTCTGCTTGACTCTCAGGCCAGTCTGGGGAATGCCACGTCGTTTCAGCTCAGCCTTCAAATCGGTAACTTTCCAGCTCGAATAGTCCGTCATGGCGACGAAGGGAGAAGAGGAATAATATGGAAATTATACAGTTGTGCAATGTGCGCGATAGTTTCGCATAACAATAAATCGGTACAACGAATGGTTAGCAGGCCATAGCTGATAGTTGTTGGTCATCCAGCGCGTGTTGTTGAAGTCGAGTCTTCGGGTGATGATGGCAAAATAATAAAGCAAAGTGACGCCGGGGAAATTTACCAAAAGGGACTAGCGCAATTATACAATGACATAATCAAATAAGCATAACTAGTTGATCACTAGGCCTCATTGGGAATAGCGGCTGGACAATCCAGATAATGGCTTCTAAGCCGCATCCGACTACTGCCAGGAACAGAAACGTAGATATAAACTGACAAAGGACAACAAGTGAGAGCAGAAATTGTTCAGCCAAGATCCCATTACTAATTACGAAATAAAATGGATAGGAGGCAAGGCGTCAAATGTTTATAATGAAATGCAATGGTAACGCTAATGCATCGCTCATATAGTTAATCAAAACCTCACTTTTTCTTACATGAACCATCCACAAAGCCCGTCAAACAACACGCCCAAAAATATCACATGGAACACCTGACTATGATCCATAGGTGTGTTATTATCGCAGACAAAGGCTGGAGACGGGGCCAGTCTTGTCAGTTGCTGATACCCAATTCTACACCGGTGATTGTGGTTGACTGGGCGGGGGAACTATGCCTCGAGGAACCGTCATAGGAGGCAGGCATGGTGGCTTACTCTCGCACGGCTGGGAATGTCGAGTTCCAAAGAAGAGAAGTTGTTGGGGTCTGGCAATTACCTTCTCTCCACAACGGGCGTAACAGGTGCTGTGTGGTAAGCGGTGGAGTCTATCATTTCTCCATTATTCGTGCCATAATCTGTGACCACGCTTGTTGCTCGTCTGCGACATGCCTTTTAACTTTATGATGGTCTCGTTCGGCATCCACCCAGGCTTCTGCTATTCCTGTTTCCTCTCTGGCATGATCTGATGCCCATATATTGTGGCATTCCAGTTTAATTTTCATTCGTATCAATTGGTTTCATCGCAATCCATTTGATCTCAATAAGTCCGGTGGTGGAATAAGGTTACACCTAGTCTCCACACATAAGGATGATCTATCCAACCCATCGCCTACATTCCCTTAAACCTCAGAGGATTAAAGTAATACCTTTGGGTTTAGTTGATTCGTTTGAGGACGTGAAGGGTTTCGGCGATCGGAAGATGCGAGCAACAGCGACGGAAGTCTTAAATATTGTGCAAAAGAACGCGGCGAGACTTGAATTTGAAGAATATGGAGTTTTGACGAGGTTTTCTATAATCTCACTTTTATTCATAGATGGAACTTAATGCGAATGCCGTTTATGAGCGCGGATTGAAAATTCCAAGGATCACAGCAACATGTGAGGAAGCCCCCATCCCCAAAAGAAAAAATATTGAAAAAATTAAAATGAAAAGAAAAAGAAAAACCACGAAAGGTGGTGCCGATATTTTGAGTTTTTTCCCCTTCCGTTGTTTCGCTTTTTCCGCGGGAGAGATAGAGGCGTCAAATTCCAGAAGGTAGGATAGAAAAATCGCAGCATCGGGTCTCTGGCCAGCCGTTGAGCTGATTTTGACATGGTTAGGCGACGTCGTTTTAACTACTACTTTCAATTACAATATGATATCGTATATACCGGATAATTTCACGTGAGTTGGAAGCATAACGTTATCCACGTACCTAACTTGAACAGAAAACTCTCTTTTCCCTTGCTGCACTTGATGTAATTGACAGGGAGCACTCTTCACCCCGCTGGAAAGCCCATGTCTGATGAATCACTTAGGCTCCTATGCATATTGAAACCGCCCTATGCCAACAGCTTAAGCCGTTCTGGAGCTCCACTGTTCAAATGGAGAGCTTGTCCCTCACTGGTTTAACTAAACACTAAAAACAACAATTCATCTGTCTCCATCTATTTTGACTATCTATAAAAGGTTCGGAGCGTCAAATATCGGATATCACTCTTTTGCAACGATTGGTGGATCCATTCGCCGTCATGTCCGCGAATTGATATACCGTTTCCACATGGGTGTGAACGTGAAGAACCTGCCGGATGTTCCCATTTTCATTCTCTACACTTGGCATAAAAGGCTCTCTCAAGGTCGGCTGAGGGTGATTCCATGGGCGTTTGCTCGTTCAACGGCTCTTAATCTGGGTTGGAGATAAATCTTTTTCCCTCTGCAACCCTGTTTAGTTTTTTTTTTTTTTTGTTGTTGAGGGGGGGGGGTTGGAAGAGAGGGAAATGGAGGAAATGTTTTCGAGTAATAAAAAGCAGTCCCATTTTTAAGGCCCATGTTATATTCAACTTGAATAAGGAACTTGAGTGAATTTGGGCGGAGTATATACAGAACTGCAATTCGGTAGTTATTCTCTATTCTATTGGCTACTTATTTAAACTTCAACGTTCACCTCACCGCTTTTTAACACGCCGGTCAAACATTCTTCCGCCTATTCTGCCGCCCCTCAAATCGCTGCGTCTGATTGGCCCGATATGGCATCATCTTCTGGGGGGTGGGAAACTTTGCCTCAGCTCGTCCACTCTTTTTCCACGTTTTTGTGTCCCGTTGCTGTGCCTTTTACCCCTTTCTTGTCATCCATCCATCCGTACAGACATTCCTCCACCCCTCTCATTTTCTTTCCCCCAGTCATAATTTATAAACCATCCAACCCCTATTCTCCGTGGTATCTAGCCATTCGAGGCAGATTAGTTGCTGTCAATCGCCTCTGTTTGCCCCCCCCCCCCCCCCCCCCCCATTTCCCCAAATATCGGAAAGGTTTTTCTATTCTTCCGTTCCCACCCACGGGAGGAAAACAGTTCTCCAAAAACCCCTTTTGCCGATGCTGTTTTCCTCTCTCCAAGCCCCCTTTAGCCCTTTTAAATATTTCTTTCTCCCACAGAAAAAAACCCCGGTGGAAATGTGGGCCCCCTCAAAAACCCCGGAGGAGAAAGTCTACTGGGACCCGCAAGAATCCTTTTGGCTTGGCCTTTAAAAAATCAAAAAAACCATCAATGCCCCTTCCTTCACCCTTGAATCCGGAGTCTCACTACGCAATGTCCCTGTCGCATATACAACAAGAGGAAAATTATCAGCCTCTCGAGACAATGTATTGGTCATATGTCATGCCCTGAGCGGCAGTGCGGACGTCAGTGACTGGTGGGGGCCTCTACTTGGTGGCCCTGGTCAGGCATTTGATGTCACGAGATTTTTCGTCGTTTGTTTGAACAGTCTAGGTAGTCCATACGGCAGTGCAAGTGCAGTTACAAGTAGAGATGGAGATAAGAATAAGGGAATATATGGCCCTGAGTTTCCGCTGACGACCATCAGAGATGACGTTAGGTAAGGGCCTCAAGGGGCTACCGGTAGTTTTTTTTTTTTGTTATTTTTTATTATTATTATTATTTTCATGGAGTGGGTCGGCTGACCAGTTCCTTTTTATTACTATTATTTCTTTCTGAAAATAGAATCCATAAACTCGTCTTGGATGACTTAGGAGTTCGACAAATTGCATCAGTGGTGGGAGGTTCGATGGGCGGTATGCTTGTTTTGGAATATGCATTTTTTGGCAAGGACTATGTGCGCAGTATTGTCCCAATCGCAACCTCGAGTCGTCACTCTGCATGGGGTATAAGTTGGGGGGAGGCGCAACGACAGAGTATTTACAGCGATCCAAAATACGAGGATGGTTACTACTCATTCGATGACCCTCCCGCAACTGGCCTAGGCGCAGCTCGCATGTCTGCACTTCTGACATATCGAAGTCGAAATTCATTTGAATCTCGCTTTGGTAGAAATGTCCCTGATCCGTCCAAACGGCAAAATATCAATGGCACATTACGTCTCCCTACACCACCCAACGAACACTGGGCAGTTCACAACGATGGCCATAGGAGTACTCGTTCTCCACCAGCCCCGAACAATTCAGGGCCGGAATCAAACGAGGTGTTCACAGATCCCCAGTTTAACGGTGCAACTCTCTTCACCGCGCCCTCGTCACCTACCTCAACAGCCCCTTCCGAACGTTCCTGGCGACCCACAACATATTTCTCTGCGCAGTCATATTTGCGCTACCAGGGCCAAAAATTCGTCAAGAGATTCGACAGCAATTGCTACATAGCCATTACGCGAAAACTTGATACACATGATGTCTCCCGGCATCGTGCGGACCCAGACTCCACAACCCCCGTTAAAGACGCCCTGTCTCAAATCCAACAACCCGCACTCGTAATTGGTATTGAAAGCGACGGCCTGTTCACCTTTGCTGAACAACAGGAGCTTGCGGACGGCATTCCTAATTCACGCCTGAAGAATATCGATAGCCCCGAGGGCCATGATGCTTTCCTCCTTCAATTCGAGCAGGTGAACCGATACATTCTTGAGTTCTTTAGAGAGGTCCTGCCTGATATTATGAACGCGTCTGGCAATGATACCGATGGTGTTGTGGATCATGTGGGCCAGTTGACCAAGAGCAGCACCTTTGGCGAGGCAGAGGTGGAAGATATCACCGCGTGGTGAATTTGGCTATTGGCAATTTCCGCGGATATATGTCTTGACGGAGGTGGATATTCAAGCTACTCTATTCTTGTTTTAACAACTCTTCTTTTAATATGTCTTGCGGGTATCGTAATACGGAGGTGTAGGTCAAAAAGTTCCAGCAACCCCCTTTCTGCGCGAGTATGCTTGGCTGTATGATGTTGGATCGCTCTTCCATAGTAATTTATATGTAGGGCAGCAGAATATTAACTTATTTGACAACTTGAACCTGTTAACTGTTTTGAGTTTCCGAGCTCGAATTGGGCAATCGTGTCATCATCTGCCCTGATAATTGAATCGTATAAGCGGTTTGGGTTTTGGGGAGTACCAACAATAGAAGCCTTTCTTCTGGTGATCCTGGTAGTTGGGACACGTTGGATCAAGAGGGCTTCCATCCTTGAGTGCAAGAAGGAGACACATTGCTGAGAGCAGTATGGGCGGGTCTTGATGGTCGGTGTTTCAATGACATTGAGCATCCGTTGGGTGCCACTGACTTCCCCGTGACCTGGTGCGTCTCGCGGCTTTGCAGCTGACCCAGATCCTCCCCTTCGCGTTCGACCACGAATGCCAGATTGCGACGGCGTAAAGGAAGGACGTGCGGAAGGAGATGCGGAGTGGGAGTTCATCGATCGGTGTATGCCTTCAGAGGGCCGGCGTCCAGATCGCAGCGTCATCGAGATGGGAGGAAGGTTACGGGGTCGCTTGCTTCGGTACTGGAGGACGCACGTTTTGTGTGAATGGAGTCTGCTCCAGTATTCAGAATACTGAGCTGAAGATGGGTCGTCCAGGATAAAAAAAACCAAGATGAAGGCTTCTCCAGTGCATATAGAGCCATAACGCACCCCTATGCAGACCATGGAAGAGAAGAGCTGAAGTTGTGACTGCGGCAATGAGCCGTCTTCAGCAAAAATTCAGTATCAACAGGAGTCCTGACCAATCACATCCAGAGCAGGACGGATCTCTTTGGCCAGTCCTGTGGTCATCTCAGCCTGCCTGAGGCTGTGAGGCGCCTTATATTCAGTCACAATCACAGGAATGTATTCACTACCCTCCTGTTGGTTAGACACAGAATCGATCTGCTTGGCAACTCCTGTAGCTAGAGTAGGCTCCTTCTTTCTCTGCTTGACTTTTGTCTTTGAACTTTGGCTGATGATCTGGTTTCTGTCACACATGGTCGGCGGACATTTGCCCAACCTCTTCACTCAGCAAATTCTTCTGTGAATCGAGTCAGATTTATATGCTCTCAGAGGAGACTGAACCTCGCAACCCGAGGGCCTTTCTTGAGACTCTCATTCTCAGTGATTCGGTCAAATATGGAGCTACTTGATTTTCCAGTGTGTCGTTCACAGCATCGAAGTTCCCATTCTGAGGTGATTTGCTTGATGAACGGGCGGACATCCTCAAGCTGACGTTTCGATGGAAACAGTTTTTTTTTTTTTTTTTTGCAAGTCCGAAATGACGAATTATCATTAATTCTCTTCCACACCATCATCTGCTCGTCAATGAACGTGTCCCATAATGTGATGTGTGAGGGAACCCTCTCCGATCAGCTGGCTCTGTTACAACACCATGGGGTTATTCTTGCAGGATCAGTCACGATGCGGGATCGAGAGCAGAAGCTCACGGCAGGTGTGGGGGGAAAAGTGTGGCCAATGTTTGTAGGCTGTGCGAATCTGCTTCTGCTTCTTCATGTCATCGCTGCCCCCTCCTGGCGAAGTTGTTTTCCCCCCTTCCCACCTTCACTTCAGTTCTTTCTCTTAAGTCGTCTCACTCTTTCAAGCGCAGCCAGCAGCTCTTGTTGTCTGCTCTCCATTCTGGTGACTGGAAGCGCAGTTCCCGCCTGTTCGCAGTGCAGTGATCGATTCCACGAGGATCCAGCCACAGCTTACCAACGGATCTTGAGCTAGAGAAATCTTGAAGTCCCATGAAAATGGGATCGTTGTTACACATCAATATCTATCTCGCTGGGAGGATGGTACCAAGGGAAACAAACCTTCGCACCTTGACAGAGCCGTGGGATCTTCCCGAAGCGGAACGGGACAACCTGGACCGCAATCAGGTTAGCAGTCTTACTAATCAAAGGTGTATGGCCAAAATGGCATCTGTTACCGAGACCACCTTCTTCTACCTGCGGAATCAACCCGCAATAAATGGCGATGTTTATTTACCAAAGAGCAACTCTGCAACTTCCCTTCTCCGATGACGTATTTTATCTGTAGCCGGCCTTGTGTTGGATCCAGTGGTCAAATTCGGAAGGGACTTATCTGGGGCAGATCAAAATTACGCTTGTGCAGGTCAAAAATCGTATATTCGAATGATCCTTCTTCTGCTTCTGCATTTCGGAAGGATATACGCAGTAACTAACTACGTATTGAAAAACGCCTGATGACCCTAGGCCCAAAACGGCAATTTCACCGCAAGCACTCGGCCGTCGTCCGTGCTTCCAACCACTTCAACACATTCATTCCCCCCACCCAGCAATTATTCTAAATATATATATATATAACTATACCATAGCTCTCCCGATGCTGAGTCGTGTTTCATTCCTCCTGTTGCTCCTCGGCCGCTCTTCGTGCGGTGACCTCATCCTTGATGTTCACTAATTTGACCAATGTTCCAACTTGCTTTTCCCCATTCCGATATTGGTCTATCTTTATCCCTCCCGGACTCGTGTAACTCTTCGCCTGCGCCTTCATGTCGCATTTCTCCTCCCCTTTTCTCTCGGACGAAGTCGCCTTTTTGTTCTATAGGAAATGCCAGGCCGTATTCGGTAGCACGCCCGTTACACCCAACAACCTTATTGAAATCTCGTAGGACAAATAAATGCCTTCATTAGGCTGTTGGCAATCATTTTGTTCATAGAGAGTAGACAACATGAATTCACCCAGTGAAAGCTTCTTCAAATAGCAAGTGATCGTGAATATTAACAGGTCATAACTTGAAGTGCAGTCTTACAATACTCTCATTAACAAGATAGACAGTTTATTCATTTTCACATTTAATATGTATTCAGACTTCATTCAATTTGATATTGAGTTTTAAAGTAAATATTTAATATATAAATAACATAATAACATAGATTTAAAAATTATTATATTTTATTATATTATTAATAAATAAAATATTATTAATAAAAAGGTTATTTTTATTTTATATTATAATTTTAAAAATTAATTAATAATAATAATAGAATTATATTTATTTAAAATATATATAATTAAACATTATAATATTTAATTAATTAGATTAAAATCTAGTTATTTTTATAAATTAATATATAAAATTAAAAAGTATTATAAAGATATCAAAAATTATATAAGTTTTAATAATATAACAATATAATTTAATTTGGTAGAAATAAAATAAAAAGATAAAATTATTACTTTTTAAATAAAGCAATAAAGTTAAAGGACATTATAATGTAATTTAATATTTGATTAAATTTAAAATTTAATTTAAAAGAATTTATATTTTAAAATATAATTCAAGTTGAAAAAATTAAAATTAAAATTTTAATATTATAAAAATTATTTAAACTATAAAATAAAAATATTAATTTTATTATTAATTATTTATTCCAATAAAATCTATATAAATTATACTTTATTATGAAAAATAAATATAAATTACTTAATTTAGATAAAAATATCTATTTAATATTTATTAAATATATCAAAAAAATTATTTTTTAATTTTAAAAAATATATAAAATTAAATATTATTTTTAATATTAAATTAAAAAAATTAATTAACTTTATAAAAAATAAATATTATATCTAAAAAATAAATTTTAAGCTTAAATAATATTTTTATTTAAGTATGTATAATTGATAAATATTAACTTAATATTATTTTATTTTATAAATTTTACACTTTTTATTAAATTAAAAATATATAAATTTATTTTCTATTATATATTGTTAAAATAATATTATATTTTAAAATAAATTTTATAAAAATATTTATAAATTTTTAAATTTTTAAATTTAATATAGTTAAAACTTAAAATTATTATATAATTTTTAATGTTTTTTAATAATAATTAATTAATTATAACTTTTAATTAAAATTTTAAATTATTAAAGTTTAAATTAATAAGATTGATATTTTTAAATATATTATTTTTAAATTTAATAATATAATATTCACTATTAAAATTATTTTATTTTTTAATATATATTTAAAATAATTTAATAATAATACTTTAATAAAGTTTCTTTTAATTTTTTAATTTTTTATTTAATAAAAAATTTTTATTTATTAAGATTTTCTAAATTATTATTAATAAATAATAAAAATATTTTAATTATTTTTTATTTTTTATTTTATATATTGAATTATAATTATATAAATTAATTTTAAATTTTTTCTATAAGATTTTTAAAATTTAAAAAAATAAATTTTTTATAAATTTTTTATTATAAATATTAATTAATTTATTAAATTTATTTATAATATTTTCTATTAAAATATTATAATTAAATATTAAGTTATATTTTAAACTAAATTATTATTTTTACTAATAAAAAATAAAAATTTAAATATAAAATTTATTTTTAATATTTAATATTTAAGTTTTTTTAATATAAAATAAAATTAATTTTTTAAAAATAGATTATTTAAATATTAATAGATATTTAAAAATTTTAAATTATATTTATGAGTATTTTTTCTATAATTTCAAA